>NC_067493.1:32668941-32821441 GCF_947179515.1 Apodemus sylvaticus | reverse complement strand
CTGCCTTCTTGCTGTCCCTACAATAATGGACTATACCTTGAACTGTGACCTAAACTAAACCCTTGCCTCCCTAACGTTGTTTTTACAAAGGTATTTTATCACAGCAATAGGAAAAGAAACCAAGACTCCATGCGAGCATGAGGATCTGACTTTGCTCCCCCAGCACCCATATTTTTTAAAAAGCTGGTCATGGAGGTATGTACTTGCAGTCCCAGAGGATTCCTCGCCTAGCCTGGGCAGCCAGTTTAGCCTACTCTGAGTTCTGGGCTGTATAAGCCTTTCAGTGAATCTCTTAAGACGAGAAATTTTAACCAAGAGATCCAAGATTTGGAGAGTTTTAGTTTTGTTTTACACCCATCACAACCTACCCTCCACCCAGTGCAAAAATAAACTGAAACTGTATCTGACAAGCCTTGCACCACATACAATACCTGCTAGACTCTTAGACAGTAAGACGTGAGAGACAGCATCCCGAGGTGAATAATGAAATATACGGAACATCAGACAGCAGGTGTTCTAAGAGCAGCCAGTGTGCTTGGGGGGGTGGGGGTGGGAATCAGCTTTTAAAACTGTACAGAAGGGGATGGCTTTGCTTTACAGATCTACTGGACAGTATGCACTGCCTGGTACTGGATTCTTTCTAAAAGTCCACAACAGGCACTAGGTTCTTTGGACACAAATGAGGCAGCCTGTCTTCAGACTCTTGGCTCCAAAGAGGAGTCACCTTCCTCTTTCTTTTCCGAACTGCCCACGGAGCCCTCCTGACCCTCACCAGCAGCACACCAGTCCTCCACCATGCCACCCTGATCATGGATCCTGATGTCTGATGATTCTGTCTGTCTGTCTGTCAGTTAGTTTCACCTCAGGTTGTCTTGTGCCTGGGCTAAAGAGAAAATGCCCCTTCATCCCTGGTTGGGTCCAGTGTACTTTGCTTCCTGTGTCCCTCCAGACCATAGCACCCACTGCCCCCCAGCAGGACCCTGCCTAGGAAACATAGTGCTGTGGACACTGCCATTCCCATGGGCCTTGAGATGAGCCTGGGGAAGAAGCAGCCACAGGCCTTCATTACTCTGTTCTCTGACCAGTTACTGCTAACAACTGTCTGACAGATGCTTCCTCCAAGCTCCCTCTGCTTGGGCCATTCAGAGTTCACTCAGAATACACTCTGAGACAAATCAATCCATTATTCACTTGGTCACTGATATGACATGCTGCCCACCTAGATCACATGGTGCACTTTAGTGTACATTAAAAGATCAGTGGAGGGGTGTAGCTCGGTTGGTAGAGAACCTGTCTGCATGTCTGCAGCTCCACGTTGGCTCCTTAGCCCTGCATAAACTGGGCATGGTGGTGCACAGCTGTACTCTCAGCACTCAGAGACTAAAACAGGAGCAAGGCGGTCTGACGCCAGGCTGCCTTACATAGTTCAAGACTGTGAGGGCCCGTGAGAGAGCTGATCGAGCACGGGTGCCACCTGCAGAGCCTGAGGCAGGCTTTCACATGGAGGAAGGAGAGATCAATTCCACACAAATAAGTTCATTCAAGTCAGCCCGCCTAGTGCTCTAGCCAAAGCATATCACAGAAACACAAATCCAAACTTCTGCACAACAGAGACAGAGCTCTCTTCAGAGGACTGACCCAACAGCATATAACTGGACTCAAGGAATGAAACTAAGGGAGACAGGCAGGCTGAAGCCCTAAACTGCCGTTCCCAACAGCTGCACAGGTAAAAAAGTAAATCAAGATCTCAGTTTCTCTGGGATGAGATGTCGCTTACTTGGTAGAGTAATTGTCTAGTATGCACAAAGCCCTGAGTTAAGTAATACACAAAATGAGCACGGTGCACATGCCCATCATCCCTGGACTTGGGAGATAAAGTTGGAAGTTCTATGTCATCCTCAGCTATATAAAGAGTTTAATGCCAGCCTGGGCTATATGAGGCCCTAGCTCAGAAATAACACAAGTCTACTTTGGCTTCTTAGTCACAATAACCACATGTCAAGGATCACAAGCCATATGTGATGAGTGGTAACATAAAGATTGTTGGTCCTATCAATAGAAAATTCTGTTAGACAGTGCTGGTCTTCCAGGTTCGGACCTTCCAGTCTACAGATCATGACAGAACCGGGGTGCAGTGCCTGTTGAACATAGATGAAGGCCTAGGTTCAATCCCTAGCACAGGGAATGAAGGTATATGGTTATAATCTCAGCAAATACTGGTGCCCATTTTGTGGGCAGGAAACTGAGGGCCAGATGGATGTACAGCTTTGTCTACATTCCCCTCAGGAGGGAAAGAACTGAATATGACTGCTGCCCAATTTGTGTCTGCAGGATCAGTGGGAAACCCACCCTGCCTCCTCCCTGTGCCCAGGTCCAGTGCAGCTCCCCTTTTCCAGGAAGCAAGGACGGGTGAGCAGCAAGGAGAAAATGAGGCAGGCAGAGAGAAGCCATTGTGTTTTAATCTCAAAATAATCACACCACCGCCAAGAGGAATAACCCTGATCTCATCTAGGCTAGTAGAAATGTTTTCCTCCTAAAGTATTTGTTTCAGAAATAAGCCTTTAATTTGAACACTTTGGGAGCCAACATTTCTGTCTGTTGAAAATATTTATCTCCATTGTTTGGCAGGAATCAATTTGTTAGGGCATCAGCCACTCTGGCAAAGGTTCCATGCTACTTCCCTGGGAAAGCGCTGACGGCTAAGCTGCCTTGCAGATTCATTCGAATTCTGAGTCTCTCTCTCTCTCTCTCTCTCTCTCTCTCTCTCTCTCTCTCTCTCTCTCTCTCTCTCTCTGTGTGTGTGTGTGTGTGTGTGTGTGTGTGTCTTGCCACAAACATCTGTCAGCATAGATCTAGACTATGAATCAGAATATAAAATAAATAAAAAGGAGTCACCTGAGGCATGCATGCTGGGACAGACATGTTTTGGAGTGTCTGGAATATAGAAGAAGCTTGGTGAACAACTGGCTGCTGATCATTTTCAGGATCTGAGCGGGCTGGATTGCCTTATTCTTCAAGCAGCTGAACACCTGGGAGCCAGTGCTTTCTCACATAGCCCCACGCTCTTAGAATAAAAAGTGTACATGCATATGTGTGCGGGTGCACAAGTATGCTCGGACTATGGATGCCTGAGCATTGGCCTTCCCTGGAGTTCCTGAGGAGCTATCCACCTTGTTTTTAGACAGGGTTTCTCAGTAGCTACAATTCCTCTAGGAGGCTAGGCTGGCTGACCAGTGAGCCCCAGGGATCTACCAGTTCCTTCCAAGCCCTAGGATAACAAGTGCATAACACCATGCCCAGTTTCTTTAAAAACAAAACAAAACATGGATTATGGGGGTTGAACTCAGGTCCTGGAACTTTCTCTGAGAGAGTTTTTCCAGGTGTCTTAAACTCAAGGCAGCCCAGGCTCCATCCTAGAGCAGGTTCCTCCTAGGACAGGATTTAGGCACCTCCCTAAGGTCTAGGCTTCAGCTTTCTGTCCTGTAAACATACATAAATGACCAGACCTCCCAGAGTGGCTAGAAAACTCTCTCTTATCCTAGCGTGATCTAAGCAGATCCCAGGCCAGCCTGCGCTACAATACCAAGTGCCAAGTCACTCAGGTCTATCACTCAGGTCTACACGTGGAGCAAATTGTCTCAAAAAACAAACCAGTGTGATGATGACTGTAGTCCTAGAACTCAGAAGACTGAGGCAGGAGGGCCATCAGGTCTAGTTCAGGCCTGATCCACATGGAACCTTCCAGGCCACCAGGATGCACAGCAAGGTCCTGTCTGCCGAACCAAAAAGCAGGCAGGAGAATTGTGATTCTAAGGCCATCCTGGGCTACAACACCAGAAACTAGGAAAGACGTGTGGAGTTCAAGCTCTGTGGCCAAGCACTTGCCGCATGTGCATGAGGCCCTGTGCTTGCTCCCCAGCACTACAAAGAAAGCAAAATGAGAAAAAGTCTAAACACTGCAAAGAGATGCAGGGGAGCGGGGCGCTGAAGAGACGGATTGTGAAGGTTAAGAGCCATCGCAGTTACAGGCGAAGTGCTAATAACTTCATTTTGAAACCGCTGGGTTGGATGTGTATATGTGTGTGTATGTGTGTGTGTGTGTTTTAAAATCACAGCTGTGCCTTGCACCACAATCCTACCTGTAGCTGTGTTCCCTTCTCACATTTTAATTAGCAAATAAAAGCTCTGAAAGGCTCTCAAGATGTTTCTGCCTGGAGTTAGAAGTCAGAGTGAAAAGACACTAAGCAGCCCCCTGGAAAAGCCAAACTCAAAGCCGACATCTACCAGCCGCTTGCCTGAAGTTCATGCGGAACTTGGAGTTAGTTAAGGCCTGCCACCTCTGAACCAGCTGAACCATCCTTGACTTTATTTTTGTGGTTAATTTTTGAGAGTTTCAGGACCTACTGCCTAAAGCAGAGTAGTTTTAAGGGCCATTTCAATCCTGAGTGAGAATGGCCTCTAGCCCTCTTCAAGCCCAGAAGTGCCGCTGCCCTTCTGCCCACACCAATCTGCAGGACAGGAACTCTATCTATCCGTTGTACCCCAGCTTGTCCACAGGTGGGAGGGGCCCCTAGCTATAATCCCACAAAGCTAGCTAATGAGCCACTGCAACTGTCTGGACTTGCCTAAAGGATGGAGACAGACAATTAACAAGCACAATTACCATGAACTCTTGCTGCCACATAGTGGGGGTTGGGGGGGAGCGTTCTGATATGTATTCAGTCATACCCAATCCTCTTCCCATCAGAAGTGACCCCACATCCTAGGTGTCTCTTCTGTACCCCCATCACCAATCAAAACTCCTTGGAGCAAGAAATTACACTCACTGCAATTGTCCCTTGGGTTACGGATATGGCTCATTTGGTAGTGTTCCCATGACACCCTGAGTGCATTCCCAGGACTTCATAAACCAGGTGTGGTCATGCATTCCCAAAATCACCACACTGGGGAAGTGGAGACAGAAGGATCAGGAATTAAGACATCCTGAGCTACTAGTTGAGTTGGAAGCCATCTTGAGCTACATGAGACCCTGCCTCAGAAGAAACAAAGGAACAGACAAACTGCAAAAAGACTTTCAGGAGAAGGTGACTGCAGGCCTATTCCCAGCAGACCCCATTCCAAAGCACTCTGTCTGCTAGCAGGTTTCTCCTAAGCTCCCTGTGCACCTGCATGACATGGACAGCACATGCTTGCCAACAGCAATATCATGGTCTATGTGGGGGGAAGGTTTGAACTGGGGGTGTCTAATGGGATTGTGACAGGTCTGTCTTAACCCTACAAACAGGAAGACGCCGTGCTGTTTCAGCAGTAGCTACAAAGATGTATGGACATGAAAGCGGACTGCATGAATTCAGAGCATCACTGTGAAAGATCAGCCTTGGGCCCATGACATGGGGACCCTAGTTTCCTCCCTCCTAGCTCAGGAGCTGACTTATTTATAGACTGGGCTTCTGGCAGGGCACATAAGAAAAGAGAATAGAGGTCCCCCAAACGGTCCTAGCCCTCAGAGCACTCACAATGCCTACAGGGCTAGGCCCAGGACCAGCTGTGAGTGGTAGACAGAGGGCTTCCCCTGAGAGTGGCATGGAGGAAGTGCTTCCTGCCACGGATCAGGAATATAGGAAGGTAGCAAAGGAAGCAGGGCGGCTACATGCAGCCCCAAGAATAGAGAAAAGGGAAGATTCCAGAAGGCAGGGGAAATAAAAATAGCTGCTGTCAGTTTACTGACTCATCCTTTATGTCCCTTGTGGTTTTTAATCCCCGTGACAACCTAACACAGTGCTATTTGCCTGCTGCACCCTGACATTCGCAGGTACAGCCAGCTGACCAGAAGCAGCCCAGCAGGACCTCACTAGCAGAGGGGCCACCACTTTCACATATCTTTATCCTCTTGAGCTGCCAATGGACCCCAGGAGGCAGGGTCTTCCCATTTTAAAGTCTAGGGGCTGTATCTGTCCTGTCTCGTGATGAGGTCTGTCTTTGTGTCCCCAGCTGTCTCTCTGTCTTTCCCTCCTGTCCCCTCCCACGGGGGGGACTGCCAGAGCCAAGTCTGCTTTTTGTTTGTTTTTTCAAATGTAGAAAATGCTCCAATTTATTCACAAAACATTAGAATTGTTTATCCATTTTACCTGGTCTGCTTTAGACAAGGTAAAGCACCATCTTCACTAGTGAGCTCTGGGGTCACAGTAACTGAGAAAGGCAGGAGGTAACACAGCTGTGACCCCAAAGCTTGGAAGGCAGAGGCAGAGGCAGAGTGAATTCGTGATCAGCTGGAGTTACATAGAGAGACCTTGTCTAAAGACACAACCAGTAAAGAGCTAGTGATGATGGAGCACACCTGTGATCCCAGCACGTCGGAGGTGGAGGCAGACGGGCCAGGAGTTCAAGTTAGCTTCAGGTACACTGAGTTTAAGGGCAGCCTGGGCTACATAAGACCATGTTTCAAAAACAAACAAGAATGGTTTAAAAGATAAAATAAAACAAACAAGAAACCTCAGGAGAAGAGAGAAAAGAGCTGCAGCTCACCAAGGCCACTGGATGGGGGAGGTGGGAAGACAAGGCTGGAAGGGAGTGGGATGATATATACTAGTGTGTGTGTGTGTGTGTGTGTGTGTGTGTGTGTACATAAATGTGCATATGTGCAAGACACTGATGGCTTATTATCCTATTACTTACCACCCTATCATTTATTTACTTATTTTTAAGTTATTTACTTCACATGTATATGCATGTGTATGGGCATATATAGGACATGCATGAGAAAATCAGAAAACTTCTTGGAAGAGTTGGGCTTTGCCTTTCTATCACTTGAACTCATATCATCCAACTTAATGGTAAGTACCTTTACTGCTGAACTACCTTGCAAGCCTTCCACATGGTTCTCTGTCTCTCTGTCTCTCTGTCTCTCCCTCCCTCCCTCACTCACTCCCTCACTCCCTCCCTCCCCCCCCCACACCTAGCTAGCATTCATGGACTGGGTAGGCTGGGGCCACCTCTCTGGCCCTCCATCTTAAATCTTGATGAGCAGGCAGCAGCCGAAGTACAGCTCACAGTGACCTCAGGCCCCAGGAAGGGAAGACCCAAGCACAGTCTCTAGCAGAATCTTGAACCAGCTTCAGGGAATCAAGTTAATACAGGAAGCGGCCCCCAGACGAACAAATAGGATACAGTGAAATGGAATTATGAGCCTGGCAGTGAACAGTGGTGGGGACTTCCCATCCCGGTGGCTGCCAGGTTTCGTTCTGGTCCCCTCCTTGCCTTAAATGTTCCTGGGGCTCCCAGAGCCAGTCAGCAGCTGATCTGTCAAATCTGACTTCTGAAATAAAAATGAAAAGGCCAAGTGGCAGCCGTAACATGGAATTTCCTTGTTTTTATTAGTTTAAGGCTCTTAAAGAGTAACTTTTACATTGGGGAAAACTTCTCAAATATGTACTACTTGAAACTCAGCTCTGGTTACCTCTCACATGTTTCCAATCACTCTCCTTGCCAAGTCCACTAGTTATCAAAACACATTTGTGGTTTGGGGAGCGGGGGGCTGCTCTTCCCCACTCAGAGTGCATCTGCTTTTCCTGCTGTGACCTCATCCCCTGGATCCCTGACCCCAAAGGGCTGCCAGAGAGGCCTTATCCAGGGAACAGGGTGAGCTACTGTTCCTCCTGGGTGGGCGTGATAGAGAAGGGAGGCCGTGTGCTTCACCTCAGTACTGCTCACGGCCCACAACTAGGTAAGGATTTGGTGCCTTTTTAAATTAAAAAAAAAAAAAAAAAACCTACTCAAGGCATGGTAGAGAATACGTGTAATCACAGCACTTGAGAAGTGGAAGCAGAAAGACTGCAACTGAACGATTTAGTGAGAGCTTATTGACAGAGCTGTGGCTCAGGCACAGAGTACCCGCCCAGCATGAGGGAACTTAAGGGCTAAGGGGATAACACTTGCTTTCCTGAGTTCAGATCCACAGACCATGTAAAAAGCCAGGCTCTAAACTAGCACACATCTAGTGTTAACAGATGGGAAGCAAAGACAGGTGGCGCTTCGAAGGCTCCTGGCCTACCTGGTGATGATCTACTCCAGCTCAAACAAAAGCAGAAGGAGCCTGCGATCAACACCTAAGGTTGTCCTCTGCCCTCCACATCTGCACACGTATTTACTGGCACGAACACACAAGTGAAACACTTGTAGACTTAGAGGAAGGTGCAGAGTGGAAGCGAGTGGTGCTGGCTGAAGGTGGCTGCCTCTGAGACACACTGCACTGTCGACGGGGGCTCAGGGCTAAGGAACCAACTACGAGCTACAAAGGTACTGATTATGCTGAGTGTCCTAGGACGAGACACAGGCTGGGTCTCTAAGTTTCTGATCATACCAGAATTTGTATTTTCCTCCATCAAGACAAAAATAGTATCCACATCTCTAAAACACATAAGAAAGCTTCAGATTGAGTTTGTTAGGGACAGACAGGCTCTACATTTCCCAGAAGGAGGAAAAAAATTATTTTTAATCAAGCTAATTTTTTCATTTGAAACCTGTTAATTCTATGACTGAGAATTCATCAAGTTTCAGACTAGAATTAATTTTAGCAACTGCTTTATACCAAAAATACTAGTAGCTGTGGCTATGTAGTTGGCCTTGCTTCACACACTGTCACAGTGACATCTGAGTGTGTTGTCCCTCCAGACATATAGATAGAGCTGACAAAGACAGTTCTGAAAAGGCTTCCGGGTCCCAAGAAACAAAACTGTCAAGAAGTGAAAGCCACAACAGCAATCTGTCCCCAGGCCTTTCTGCATTCCCTCCCTTCTTAGGACAAGACTGTCACCCTAACCCACTACTGGCTTTCGTGATGCATGGTGGTGACATGCATATTGTGTGTGGAACTGTTCTCCCTGTATCTGGGGCTTCTTTATCCCCACTCCTGAGCCCTTGCTCCCCGAATCCCAGATTTCACCCACGTGGATAATCCCACCTACTGCCTGTGAGCTGACAAACTGTGACTTGGACTTGGTCAGTTTCATGGTGGAAAAAAAAAAAAGCTCAACCCCTAAACCACCATCAGCCTAACCCCTTACATTCTGTCACATCACTGCTTGGACTCCACATACATGAGCCCACAATCCATGAACACACGCACCCACATACACACAGACACCTACTGTCACCCCCACCCTCACCCCTGCCTGACACATATAAAATTACTAGCAGTGAAGAAAGCTACAGGAGATGAGGGATGGCAAAGATCTACATACTGCTGTGCATTTGATTCTGCATGGCCCAGGCACTCCGTTCATTACAACTTGCCTAGGCTGTAACTCATTTCTACAGATTTGAATAAAATTCTCATCACGCCTTGCCTAACTTACTGAGGAATTACAATAGTGCTATAATTGTGAGATAATGTAAAAACACACAAACACACACATAAACACACACACACACACACAACTACATACCAGCCATATCCCAGCTAGTGGCCCAGCAAACCCTGTATCAGTTTTGGGGTACTAGAGTCACTGTTGTAGCCTCTACAACAGCATGGACCCCAGAGCAAAGTTTACCATTTATTTACAAAATCTCCAAAGCATTCCTAACCCTAACTTGAATATATATTTCTCACAGTACCAAAACTTTTAAATATCTACAAGAAGATTTCATTTTTATAGGCAATAAACATTAAATCTAAAGGACTGGAACATAAAAAGTACTTTAATACCATATAAATCACCTATCCTGAGACAGACTAAATCTCCGAAGGTTTTAAGGACTGCTATATAAATTTTTATGGCAAATTATCTACATAGAAATTATCTGCATGGGATGCACTTTCCCTTTCCCTGCTCATTTGCATATTGCTGACAGTCGGCAGCATCATGGTGGCCAATCCTATCTGAGAGGTTCATAGGCCGAGAACACCAGAGCCTATGATGAAGGCAACTGACATAAGCTGGGTCCGCATGTCCCCTATAAGTCCCTGGCCCATAGGGTGGCTAGCGGCTAGCGGATGAAAGGAACAGTTACTGTGGCTAAGGGGTGTGGCACAGCGTGCAGAAAACCCCTACTTCCATCACCAGCACTGCATAAATGGGACTTGGAGTGCAGGCCTGTAATCTCAGCACTTGGAGGCAGATGGAGGTAGAACAAAAAATTCAAGGTTCAAAGCCAGCTTGGGCAACATGGGTTCCTGTCTCAAAAACAAAGAGGAAAGAAAGCCAGGAAGGAGAGAGGTTCTGCAAAGTAAGGTGACAGAGCAGACTCCAAACTTGCTTCTCACTGAGCTTCTCTTGGTCCTCTGGCCATCCAGCCTAATTGGGAAGCCCAGGGACTAGTGTTTCCAGAACTCTACATCCGTCCAGCCCAAGGACTGGTACTTTTAGAACTTTCCCATACATGAGGCAAATATTTCACATGATTTTGTTTTCTGGGGGTTAAAATATACAAAGGAATCCCAGTGAGAACATAAATTAGGATAGTTCTATCAAAAGGCAAAATATGACATTAATCAGCATTTTATGATATTAGTGAGTTATAAAATTTACAACCTGTCTGAAGAATACAAGGAAAGCAAGCGTTTTTTAGTTCCCCGTTTGAGCTATTTTCTAGTCACAGAACAAGAGAAACTAGCAAGCATGCCCGCTTGCTTTCAGCCTGCAATTAATCTTCGCCAGCTGTGAGAAGCAGGGGACGGCAAGGGGCCTGCAAGTGCTCTCCCCACTGGTTTTATTCACATAATAAATATTAAAGTTAATTTTTGTGTCTTTCATCTAAGAATCATTTTAGGCCTTTTAATGGTCTGAAAATTTAAATACAGCTCTCCTTCATTTTCGTGCAGGGCCTAATTAAACAAAAATAGATGTAGCATCAAAAAAATCTGCACAGAAACAGAAAAAAAGGAGACGTATTTTGGCAAAGGAGCACCAATTTTAAGTGACTCTAGTTTGGATATCTGATCATTAACAACAGGCTGAGGGAAGGAAAGTGCATTTTAACAACATTTTTCAATTAAATAGTCATATTCTTCACACAAAAAAATATTCATAGATTTTTTTAGGCTACGAGTTAACTCAGTAATGATGAGCCCATTTCCTCTGGCTTATTACAAAATTTTCTTGTTGAAGTGGCAATTTCTGTCCTGGACATCTAAATGAGGGTAATTAGAAGCCCACAGTAAGTTCTGGAAAATGGAACAACCAGAAGACAGTGGGATAGGGTGCCAGAAACACTCTGTTTTGCAAATGAAGGAGGTAACATTTCTTTCCAGATTAAAAGACACTTGATGCCAACTAACAGCAGCTTGTGTAATCTTATTTAAAATGTGCTAAAGCATTACACCACTTCACCAAATGGGAGGGAACAGAGCGATACCAAGCCTAAAATTAAAAGAATCGGGCCAGCAAAGCTCATCTAGATCCTCTCTCTCTCTCTCTCTCTCTCAATCTCTCTCTCTCTCTCTCTCTCTCTCCCCCTCTCCCTCGTCCCCTCCCTCCTTCCCTCCCTTTCTACTTTGTACCTTTCTCCCCCTCCCCCGACCCACCCATGACAGTGACCGGTGTAGCCCGGCATGGCCTCACTGTGCCGCTGAGGACGACCTTCAACTTCTCATCTTCCTACCTTCCCCTCCCGAGTGCTGGGATCACAGCTGACCTCCACCATGTCTGGCTAGGGAGAATAAAGGACTGCTGCTCCCAACTTTGTATTTTACCCCTGTGACCTTCCATCTGGAATCTTAGTGCGGCTGTCTCCAGGCAGACCTCTCTGCTTTATCAATCATCCTCAGCTTGCAATGTCACATCCTGGTACCTTTGGGTTGATTACTAGCATGTGCTGGGGCCATGCCAGTATGGACACTGCCATGAAACAGCAAGGGCGGTCTTAGTTATTTCAACCCCCATTGTGTCTGGTACAGTTGTGGCAAGTGTTCTTATTGCGGAGTCAAATCCAGAGTCAGACCCTAATCAGCGGGCTCTCTTGAACTAGCGTTCCAAATGCAGTGACGGAGGCCTAAGGTATAGTCCAGCAGTACAGTACTTAGCATGGGCCAGTCAGGGACTTGGAGTGTAGTTCAGTCAGTGGCGGAACACTTGACTGGCTTTTTCCAAGTCCCTAAATTTAATCCTGAGTATCAGAAAGGGGGGGTGGGGATAGGGGTAAGGGAGAGGAATCAAAACTACCAGATACAATAATTACAGAAAACATTTTTGGTGTCTGTGTATCTAGTGGTAAAACATCTTTGAAAACAAAATCACAGCATTAATATGACTCTGAAAGATTGCAAGTGTTTCGAATGCAATATAATAATCATATTCTCCTCTCAAAAATAAAAATTCTGCCAAATGATCTAACACTAAATAAGAAATAAGACATCTTACTTAAGTGACAAAAGAAGAGTTAAAAATAAGAAGCAAGCAACAGCCTGAACAATGTCAAGCCACACCTCAGGAATAAAAGGTCTCATGTGAGCACAGAGAGTGAGAAGTGGGGGACTAAGAGCCACCTCCGCCAGACGGCTGGGGGTTAGCCTGGACCATTACTAAGTTACTAAGGAGTAAAGAACAGTTAAATACAATCCACAAAACACCAAGGTAGGTCGGTATGCCAGCAGTGAATGGAAATGCTTGGGTTAGAAATGAGCTATTTCAGGCTAGGGAGATGGCTCAGCGATTAGAGCACTGGCTGCTCTTCCAGAGGACCAGGGTTCAATGCCGAGTACCCACAAGGTAGCTCACGACTGTCTCTATCACTTATTCCAGGGAATCCAACTCCATCACACATGCAAGCAAAACACCAATGTACATAAAATAAATAAATTATTTTAAAAAATAAGGCATTTCTAAACCAATCTTTACATATATTTTTATATTTAAATAAAAAAATGGTCAGGTCTCCTTTGTGTCCAGAACAGAGTCATGAAAACAGCAGCTAAAACAGTGAGGCAAAGTCCACCACCCACCCACCCCACCCCCACCACCCACCACCCACCCACCCACACACACACACACACACACACACACACACACACCCGTGCTGGGCTTGGGAAACCTTCTTCTGAATTGTTGGTCAAAGGAGTCCAAACAAATCAAAAGGTAAGGCATACCTTTTACTCTGATCCCAAGAGCAATCCAGGGCCAGGTAACTAGCCAGCTGCTAATGTACCAGGAAAAATGGGAGGGGAAGGGGGAATAGGAGATGAGGAGATGAGGAGGGTCCTTCCTGCAGCTGAGCTCTTGCCACCCCCCCCACCCCCCACCCCTGCCATGGTTTCCACACCTGGGAACAGAACCCTGTACCCTGGCCTGGATAGTCTTCTTTTCCCACATTGCTATGCTAGTGCTGTAATACGTTGGCAGCCTCTCCCGTGTCCCCACTCTTAGGAGAGGTGGACAATATGAACTTTGGAGTTACCCACCAACAAGTTTTCCAGGACATCTACCCAGAGGTCCCCCTCAGTTCCTAGCTACTGGTCTTCTGTCTGTGTCTTTTGGGACAGCAAGCCACATACCAGCAGCAGTGTTCAGGACACTCATAGATCTCTGCTACAAAACCCCTGCAGCCCGAGTCAGGCGAGAGGCAGAAGCACTCAGAGTTCTACAATACACGGAGGGAAGAGCCCTTCAGCGGCTTATAAGCAGCCAACCCTCAAGGCCAGATTTCCAAGTCCCCAGCTCTTTTTCCTGAGAAATAACTCCTGCTGTAATCCAGATATGATGGAGATGCTGGGAAAAAGCACCAGGTCATCCTTCTCAGTCTGTCATGTGAGCCTTTCAATGTGAGAGTGGACAAATGTTACCATCTGCAAATATTTCTTGTTTGTTTGTTTGTTTGAAAACAGGGACTCACTATATAGCCTTGGCTGGCACGGAACTCACAGATATCCACCTGCCTCTACCATCCAAGTGCTGGAGGCACTTGGATATGAGATGCTCATCCTCTCTGCAGCTGCAACAACAGCTATGCTGTCACCCAACTCCAAACGTTATCTAGGTCTCCAGTGCTCTGCTATGATCCAAATGTCATATGCATCCTGGCTGGAAGGCGACAGAGGGGACATCTAGGTGCTCATCTTACTGCACATCTGGGAAGGGAATCTTCCCAGTCTTTGTTGGGACATACTTGCCTGTGAATTCCCAAAGTTCTTAGTGAACTTGAAGATCCTCCAGCCCCCCCCCCCCCCCCCCCCCCCGGCCAAAGGAAACAGACCTTAATACACTGGCCACACGGAAGGTTGGCATGCAAAAATAACTCAGAGATCTTGGGAAGATGTCTCAGAGGGTAAAGTGCTTATGGCACACACGTAAGGAGCAGAGTGTGGCTCCCCAGAGGCCATGCAAATGCCAGGTATGTGTGGTGGCCCACCTGTAATCCTAGCACTTGGAAGACAGAGAAAGGGGACTCCCAGAGCAAGCTGGCTAGTTAAGGACCCCACCTCCACATAAGGTGGAGAGTAACCTAGGAAGACATCTGAAGGAAACAAAAAGAAAGACACCTTACTTAATTCAGTGCAAATCATTCCACTGCATGCGACTCACACAACTGGCACTGCTGCAGACACCCAGGGAGTGAGGATAGGGAAGGGAGAGACTGGAGCCTGTCTGTCAGCCTTGCTGAAGGCAGGTAACACCAAAACCCGCACAACTGGAGCTCAGGACTCCAAAAGGCGGTGGGGGCACACGCCTGTAATCCCAGCACTCTGGGCAGATTTCTGAGTTCAAGGCCAGCCTGGTCTACAGAGTGAGTTCCAGGACAGCCAGGGCTACACAGAGAAACCCTGTCTTGAAAAAAAAAACAAAAAACAAAAAACAAACAAAAAAAGGACTCCAAAAGGCAAGGGAGAAATGACTTCAAGTCACTGAAGAACTCATTAAAACAAATCCCCTCCTTATCCAACATTTGTGGTGTCACTGTGCAAACAACCAGTAAGGTGCTAAATCAAGAGTTAAATACTTTCTATACTGAAGGTGACATTCTAGAAAGGAGGAAAAGGACATGAAGAAGAACTCTCTGTAACCCAGCAGACCTGTCACGAGCGTGGTGCCCATGCCTCCCAGCCTGCTTCTGCTCTTAGGGGAGAGGCTAACAGTGAGTGTAGCACTCACCCAGTACAGCAGAGGCAAACGATGTGTCTAAAACAACATCAGGCCTTTCAGAGGAGTTGTTGACAGGGTACAAACCTCCTCTGACCCACCTAAAAACTGATACAGCATTTCCCATTATCTGTGTTTTCAGTTACAATGCACCAAAGTCTGAAAACACACAATGGAGAATTCCAGAAATAAATAATTCATGTTTTAAATTATATGCCATTCATAGTAGCACAATAAACTCACCCCACTTCATCAAGCCCAGGATATAGACCATCTCTTGGTCCAGCATAACCACACCACACATACATAAGTTGTTATTCCGTGTACACAGACTGTATGAACTACCCTCCCATTAGTCACTAAACAGCCATTTCAATTATCAGCATAGCCACCCTGTACACATAATACCATTATTCACTTAGCAGTGTCAGGCAATCATCATGATACCCCAGTGCTTTCATTTTATTATTAGTTATTGTTCTTAACCCCTCACTGTGCCTCATTTATAAATTAAACTTTACCATAAAGTTGGATCTATAGTTTTAAAACAACAACACAGGCTCTATGAGTTTTGGTACTACTCTTGTTTGGAGTACCAAGTTGGAGGTGTTAGAACTTACACCTGACAGATACAAGAGATTTACTGTTCTATAGCAAGTACTAGAAATGACCTAATTCTAGAGTACAGTATTTCTAGGATGCCATTAGGAAGACTCTAAAATACAACAGATGAAAGACTCTAAGTGACTGAGTGTGGTGATACACAACTGTCATCCTACTGCTTAGGAGATGGTGGCAAGGGGAACAGGAACTTAAGGTCATCTACAGCTCAAGAAAAAGCCCAGAATGCTTGAGACCACTTTCTACCAAGCCTAATAGACTTGAGTTTTGATCCCTGGGATCCACAAGGTAGAAGGAGAAAACTGATTCCCTACAAGTTGTCCTCTGACCTCCCACCAACACCATGGCATGCACACACTGACACATAAACACATACAATTAATTAGATAGTTAAAATATAATAAAAAATATTTAAAGAATACTACTGGGGCTTGAAAGGTAGCTGCAAGAAATGTATTCTGTCCTTGGAGAGGAGTTGAATTCAGTAACCAGCATTGATGCCAGGTGCCTCACAACCACCTAGAACTCCAGCTCCAGGGGCCTCCACAGGCCTGTGCACTCACATGCACACACCTACACAAAGACACAGAATTAACACTAAAGTTTAAAAAAGAAAATTTAAAAAAAAGAGAGAGAGAGAGAGAGAGAGAGCAGCCGGGCAGTGGTGGCGCACGCCTTTAATCTCAGCACTAGGGAGGCGGAGGCAGGTGGGTTTCTGAGTTTGAGGCCAGCCTGGTATACAGAGTAAGTTCCAGGACAGCCAGGGCTATACAGAGAAACCCTGTCTGGGGGCGGGGGGCGGGGGGGGGGGGGGAGAAAAAAAGAAAAAAATCAAATATGGGGCTGGAAAGATGGCTCAGTGGTTAAGAGCACCGACTAGTATTCCAAAGGTCCTGAGTTCAATTCCCAGCAATCACATGGTGGCTCACAACCTTTGCAATGGGGTCTGATGCCCATTTCTGGTGTATCTGAAGACAGCAATGGTGAATACATTAAAAAAAAAATCTTAAAAAAAAAAAAAAAGGAACAAAATAAACAAAAAAAAAGCTAGCAAGGGACATCACCCCTCCTGTCCATTTCTTACCAGCTCCCTGCATGCTATGGGAACTCAGTAACAGTAGCTAAGAAAAGCACAATGGGTTAAAATTGCTCATGAACTGCAGTCAGTCTTTGTCTGTATATACATATTATAAAGATCTCAGGCAGGCTGGGTTTACATCTTCTGCGAGCTTAATCCCGATAACCACTTCCACAGTCCTACTGTAAACAGAAATTACTGGCAGGAGTCTGATTCAAAGGGTGGCAGCGTTCTGCAACCAGACTGTGTGACAGACTCGCCCATGGTATAAATAACTCGATGTTAGGGAAGAGGGAGGAGGTGGGGGGGCACAGAGTAATGAGTACCACTCCTCCATATGAAGAAATTATCTGTAATTCTTGGTGAGATGCAAAGACAACTACTAAACAATCATCCTTCCTGAGTTTCAAATTTTAAGACTCAGCCAAGCATACAGATTGGAGTTCCAGCCTTAGGACCCTATTAATAAACCAGCTGTGGCGGGACTTGCTCGTAATCCCAATGCCGGGAGAAGAGAGAGGTGGGTCCCAAAAGTTAGACCCCAGCCAGCTTAGCCTACCTGATAAGCCCAGGTGTAGTTTAGACCCTGTCTCAGAAAGAAATAAAGGGAGAAAAATGGGTGAATGGTGCCTAGGGATTGATAGCTGAGGTTATTCTCTGGCCTCTATACATCCACATATGTGAACACCCACGCATGTACATGTACTTAGGGAGGAAAGCACTCCTGTGACTTTTCCACAACTAATTCACCACTGCCCGGGGATTGCCTGTGTGTGCTTATTTACTAATTACCACTCTCATCCACTTCTTTTTACTGGCAAAAAGGTAACAGGCAGTTCCTGGCTAAGGTCACAGTTCCCAAGGTAGAGTGATTCCCCAGGATGCATGAAACCTTGACTTTGATCCCCTAGATGGGGTGGTGCACACACCTGCAATCCCAGCACTTTAAAGACAGAGGCAAGAGGAGCAAGAATCCAAGGCCATCTCCTGCTACATGGTGCATCTGAGGTGTCTGAGATGTCAAAAGCTCTCTTTAAAAAAGGCCTCAGGACACTTCATATCTAGGCAACCTGGTCCCTACCTGCAGAGTATAAAGGAGCCTCCCTTTATACAAATCCTCAGTGGCCTCACCTCATCACTGCCCTTTCTTGGGTCTGGAGCAAGTTCAGAGATGCTAACAACTATACCTGGAGCTCCTCACCAGCAGGTTGTAGAAGCAGAGCAGAACCAAATTCTAGCAGGCCCAGAGCCAGTTCCTCCACCTGTCTTGCCTCCCTCTCCAGAGGGCACAGAGGGGGAGGACTGCTAGATTCTCACCACTCTACCTCCTCCCTCCCACCTCTGTCCTGATTGAAAGCAAGTTCCATGTTCACCCACCTACACACACACACACACACACACACACACGCACGCACGCACGCACGCACGCACGCACGCACGCACACACACTCTCACTCACTCACTCACTCACTCACTCACTCATTCACTTTATGGTATATAGTCTCACCCCAACCTAGCACAGGACCTGGCGCCAAGCAGGTACAGACTAGAAGGAGATGACCATGAAGGCCGTGGCTCTTGGTGGGTCCACAGGTACTGGGGTCCTTGGGGACAGAATTTCAATATTAGATTCAGACTGTGATTCTGGTGTACGAAGATGCATATGCATATGTATGCATATGTGTGGGGGTGCATATGTATACATGCAAATTGTCTATGTGTGTGCTACTGAGTATGAAGGCCAAAAGACAATCTCAGCTTTCTTCCTTAGGTATCACCAACCTTGTTTTTTGACAGTGTCTTTTTGCCTAGAAATTACCCACTTCTTTCTGAAGTATTTCCTATGGATACTGAACACAGGCTCTCATGCTTACACAGACCGACAACCTCCACAGCCTGGAATTCTGTTTGAATAAAACAAACAGGCTCCATTATTCTGTAAACATGTTAGAACAAGTGTATACCATTATATGACCCTTCCCTAAAACCCTCCTTGCTGTGGACACCCAGTAACAAAGAGCTGCTGGCTCCTTTCTCTTGGTAGGTGAAACACCGAACAATAAAGTTCTGTGAACACCCAACCACAAGGGTCTATGGCCAACAGGTCCCATCAAATCCTTGAAAAGGCAGGAGGAATTCTTGACGAATCTATGGCGTCAGAAAAATCAATCCCCAAATACCATGTAATTGATCAACAAGCCCACCGGGACATTTGCATGAAATCAGAACAGATTTCACTGCTTCCTCCCCATAACCTCCCCTAACCTCCCCGACCCCGGAAAGGGCCAGACAAGAGCAAGAAGCATATTCGAATCTTTCGATGCGGACCTGAGCCAGGGAAGGAAGAGTCAGGAGAGGCCAGAGGCGCGCAGCCTGCTGCTGGCAGCGGTGGAGACGAATGGCAAGGTAGGGTGCTGGAAGCGCTCCAGCAAAAACTGGTCTGTACACGGGAACACCGTGTCAGACTAAGACAGAATCAGCTTGTCTGACTTGTGGTTTTCTTGACAGCATTCATCTCCTCTTGGCCTGATACAGGGCAATTAGTGCTTGTCGGCTGAATCATGTGTTATTAAGATCATTCAGGCATTTTTTAATTACGGTGAGTGAGACAGACAGTAATAGGATCCCAGCAACTTGAGCTTTCCACTTCCTTTTCAGATAAGCTGTAAGGCTGTAGGCTGCCTTTGTCTTCCTCTCTTCCTCCTCTTCCTCCCTCTTCCTCCCTCCTCTCTTTCCCCAACTCATTCTTTAAAGATGTTTCAGAGAAATTGTTTATTCTTGCAATTGTAGCTCAGCCCCTCGGGCCCTATCTCCAAGCAACTGTTGAGGAGCACCCTGTAAATCAATCAAAGACACCATGTTTAAAAGATTGGGGGGGGGGGGCTTACTCTGGGGCTGGAGAGATGGCTTAGCAGTTAAGAGCACTTGCTGCTCTTCCAGTAGACCTGGGTTTGATTCCCAGCACCCACATGGTGGCCTGCAACCTTGCTAACTCCAGTTCAGGGGATGCAACCCCTCTTCTGGCATCCATAGTCACCAAGCATGCACAGATTGCAGACATACACATGTAGCAGGCAAAACCCATACATATAAGACAAAACTTTTTTTTTAAGTTATCAGATGGAAGGCAGTGCATTCAGTGTGTGAACTGAATGTCAGAGGACAACTTTGGGTACCATCCTCAAGAACACTATCTACCTCTACCTCTGGGACAAGTCCCTCATTAGCCTAGAGCTCACCAATTAGGCTAGACTGGTTGGCCCCAGGGCTCCTCCTGTCCCCACTTCCCCAGAGCTGGAGCTGTCAGTATGCACCGCCCACCCAGGGCTTCATCCCCATGCTTCTGAGGTACGTACTTCGCTGACCTGGCTTTGGGCAGCATCTGATCGCTCCAGGCATACATGGGACCTCCACAGTGTGCTTTAAACATTGCTCTGAAAAGGGCCAGGATATTGCTTGGTGGCACAGTGCTGTCGTGGTGATAAGTGCCTGTCTTCCCAGCACTTGGGAGAGGCAGGAGCACTGGGATTTCAAGGCCAACCATTTCAAAGTGCACAAACTGCAGTAAGAGTTCCACGTGGAGGCTTCCTTGGACCCAGAGAGCCCTAGCCCAGGTCCCTGCTGCTTCTAGCAAGCCTCTCCTTCCAAAACCCAGTTTTTTTTCTACTCTCTGTCACATGGCACCCAAACCCAGGAAGCATAAAAATGATTTACTCACTTCCACAATCCATATTTCATCCTATTTGCTTCTCAATGAACAATTCTCCAAAAGGTTACAGAACAGTCTCTGGTTCAACCAGAATCTGAGTTCGCAATTTCTGTCTTCTTTAACACTCCCCTTGCATCAATATTTCGTTGAAGGGATAAGTTTTCCTTTCCTGGGATATTCGAAATGTTTATGGTGTGGGTCCTTTCTCTATATAGCCAGGAGCCATTGTGATATCTCCAGCATGCCATCTGTTTTTTTAACGAGGCCAGTGAGAAGGGTCTGGGGAGTTTGGATAAGGAAAAGGCCCCTCAGTCCTTTCTAGCCAGGCATAGGCACAAAAGCTGCCCAAATGGCCGTAAGCCTCCAGTCCTTCCTAAAGAATAGAGATGTTCTTACTGAACATCAGCCTACAGTCACAAACACACACACACACACACACACACATACACCAAGCCACATCCCCAACTATGTTCTTTTCTTTTTAAAAACACAGGGTCTCTCTATAGAGCCCAGGCTGATTGTACACTCATGATCACTCTGCCTCAGTTGTCTCCAAGCACTAAGATTACAGGTATGTGCAGTATGCCTTGCTTCAGAATGCACATCCTCTGCTATCTACTGCACTTCCTAGTAGTATCTTTAGGCAAGTGATTTTTTTTTAAACAATACTTTTCCTAAGGTTGTTCATATATGTAGCACGTCTTATAGCTTGTTGCATTTTCAGCTTTGTGCATCCTCAGGTGCTTTCAAAGCCAGCCTCTTCCTATAGGCTGTTTGTACCTCTTGGGGCAAAGGGCATGCTATAATGCACACACCTACCTGTTCTTTGCCCACATAAGCTCCTGTACTTGCTCCATGGACCCAGTGACTATATGTCACCACCAAGTGGGGAAGGGGGTAGGAGAAAAATTAGAGCGTGTCCCTACAGTCCCCTCTCTCTTATAAAGAAGCAGCTGTTCTGTGCTGAAAGACGGCAGCTGCATCTGTGGAGCCACCTGCCACCAAGGGCAGGAGTTAGACCTACAGGCAACTCCACAGCTACATGGACTCCATTTCTACATGGAACTCACTAACGACTCCCAAAGGAGATCAGCATGTGTCACCTCATTTTACCCCTGAGGAAGGATGAGACATAATAGCCACCTGACCATACCAGGTCTCAGGATGTAGAGAACAACCCTCAGGCTGGCTGAGCCTGACAAAGGTCAAGAGGCAGAGAGGGCCACAAGTCCAGACAGGAGCCAGCCTCAGTCACAGAACCTAGTTCATAGCTCTGTTCCCAGGGTACTCAGGTGGTTAGAATGTTTCACTTACTGAAAGTAAGCCAAAAACAAAAACAAAAACAAACAAACACCATTGTTTTAAAGCACTAGAAACTAGGAGAAGTGCTGAGCACCTGGGCTCACCCTGCATGTAGGAAAACCCTGGGCTCCATCCATCTCCAGGACCACATAAGCCTGGCATTGTGGCACAAGCATGTAATCCTAGCATTTTAGAAGTAGAAGCAGAAGGATCAGAAGTTCAAGGTCAGCCTCAGCTGTTTGAGGTAAGCCTAGGCCAGCCACATAAGATCCTTTCTTAAGGGAGGAAGGGAGGGAGGGAGGGAGGGAGGGAGGGAGGGAGGGAGGGAGGGAGGGAGGGAGACTAAAAGGTGGATTCACCTCATTTCAAGCTATCAGCACAGAGGGTGCATATTGCACATCTACTGACTGACAAAGGATAAAGGCTCTAATGTCAAAGCTACCTGAAGAAGGACACAGAACAAGAGACAGGGACCAAAGTTGCCCAAGCACACAGAATCCCTGCTGCCCACCCCACGGGGCAGCCAGAGGGTACCCTCCCTAGGCTCTGCTCAAGGACACAGGTCAGCTGTGGGCAGGCGCTTATCTCCAAGACCAGTCTGAAAAGCTTTGAGACTTTGCAACTACAGATCCCTAAGCTTATTGGTTTACATTGCTGTAAAGAATGGAAAGAGCCAGATGGCTCTCAGGCAAGCCAACAGGCCTCCTACCCCAGCAGAATTCTGGAAGAAAATAGTTCCTTCTACTTAAGGAGCTCAAAGGCCTGCCTCTGCCTCTGTCTCTGTCTCTCTTTACTCTCTCAGTCTGTTCCTCCCTCTCCCTCTCTCCCTCCCTCCCTCCTTTCTTCCCTTCTTCTCAGCCCATGCTGGACTTGGCTGTCTGGCTGATCCTTCTGCCTCTCCCTCTAGAGTGCTGAGGTGACTGCTGTTCTACACCCCTTTGCATTATTACTGTACTTGAAACGGAATCCAGAGGTTCATGCATGCTGGACACTCTATCAACTGAGTTACAAATCCCCAACTCTCTAATATCCTTATTGACATTTCTTTTACATTTCTTATTTATCAGTGTGTATATATGTATAATCAGAGCATGTATATATGTATAATCAGAGTATATGTATAGTCAGAGGATAACTTCCAAGAACCAGTTCTCTTCATCCACGTTTTAGGTTCCAGGGATGGAACTCAGGCCATCAGGCTTAATGGCAAGCACCTTTTACCTACCGGGCCATATTCTTTTCCTCTTTTAACAAATATCTGAAAAGAACCCTTCTGTTCTGTTTGCCCTGAAAACAGGAATAAAACTGCATTAGGTGGGTTTTCCTAAGTCCCTTAAACCCTGGCTAGGTAGCAGGGCAGTGGTAGCAGGTGAGTCACTAAAATCTGAGCAACTACAGTGGTCGATGAAGCCACAACGCCTCTGTTTAGTTCCTCTTACTTGCTGCCAGCCTTGACAGTTCCTCAAACCTTTACACTGTCAGACAAGCTACTTCCGATACCCTCAGTGAGGCTGTCCTCAGCGGCTGGCTTGCTGTGGGGTTGGATGCTAAAAGGACTTGCTGTGTCTTTGGATTCAAAACCTGAAGTCCTGATTGTTCAGTGGGAAAGTGGCTTTATCTCGGGTTGATGAGGAAGAGCTGAAGAGATTCAGTGGGAAGCAGCTTTATTTCAGGTTGAGAAGGGGTGGAGAGCACTCCAGAGGGTCTCAGGATCCTTTCTGGGTTTGTTTTCTTGTTTGTTTGAGACAGTTCCATGTAACCTAGGCTGGCCTCCAACAAAGTATGGAAACAAGAATGACCTTGAACTCCTGACCTTCCTGCGTCCCTTCCCAGGACACTGGGATTGCAGAAGAGTACCATTGCACAGGGATTTCAGTCTGGTTTATGTGGTGCAGGACATGGAACACAAGGCTTGGCATGCTAGGCAAGTTCTGTATCGCCTAAGCCCCAGCGCTAGTCTCCCTCATGACAATTTGATCCCACGTGTATATATATAGTGCCACAGCATCCTGCAAACTGAAGAAGGTTTTTCTGGCTTGCTTTTGTTTTTTGCATTCTTTATGTGCTATTATGTGCTATTTGCATAGTTAGAATGATGATGAAGAAATTGGAATTTGAGCCTGAAAAATAAGGCTCTCTCCCACCTTGCTGGTGTGTTGAGGTTAGCACAGATGCAATTATATTCAGAAATGCCCCTGAATCAACCTAAGCACACACGAGGTTCCTCGAGAGTGAATTGGATTCAAAAGCAATGACAGGAAGCAGTTCAGTAAACTACAAAAAGGGAATTGAGCCGATAAAATATGATCTTCTGTGTCATGAAACTAGAGGCAGCTTTTATATGCATGGAGGGTAGAGGGACATCTTAAAGCTTTCAAGTACTGATTTGGAATGGCTAAAGAGATAACTTGGTGGATGAAGAATTTGCCTCATAAGCTGAGGACTCAGTGGATTCCAGAACCCCCATAAAAGGCTTGGTATTGGGGCTGGAGCAATGGCTCAGCAGTTAACAGCACTTTCTGTTCTTTCAGAGGACTTGGGTTCAATTCCCAGCAACCATGGGGTAGCTCACAACCAGCCTCCTGTGACTCCAGTTCCAAGGGATCCAGTATCTTCTTCTAGCCTCAAAGGCACTAGGCATTCAAGGGGTACCCAGACAAACATGCAAAACAAACACTCTTACACATTAAAAAATAAATAAAAACTAAAAATGCTGGGTATGATGGCATTCTTGGAAGTGGGGGGCTTGCTGCCCAGACCACTTAGACTACAACAGGAGATCCCAGCCAGTAAAAAACTCGTCTCAAAAAATATGATAGGTCCAAAAGAACAAAACCTAGGATTGTCTTCTGGCCACCACGGGCATGCACACACTGGCACTGGCACCGGCACATACATACATACACAAATAAAAATACACAGCTAATCCTGAGAGGTAAGAAGGCGAGGTTCAGAAGCATGTGCGCAGCAGCCCACACAGGCGCATGACGGGGAGATGATGCTCAGATGCAGCCTCCATCTACAAAGAAACTGGAAGGCAGAGCAAAGAGGATCCAGGCCAACAGAAAATGTCTTTCTAATTCCTTGTGATCTATAAAATTATATTATTTCCTCAAAAATAGGTAATACAAGAAATTAGGATAGTTGCTGACTTGCCTTGGCTCTCCTAGAAGGTGATATGTTATCACACGTAAATCATTAAAATGTTCATGCAGCACCTCTAGTGCGTACTTCTATATTCAGGAATTTAACCAAGGGAAACAGACATCCCAAGCAGTCATGGAGAGATAGATGGCTGAACACACAGGAACACTCCAGGGCTGGACACAACTGTCCTGATCCCCACAAGAACACACACAGCAACATAGCAGCAGCAACAACAACAACAACAATAAGAATAAATGAAATTTATTTAAAAAATACTATAAAAAGTATACAGTAGACTCTCACGGAGCACATCACCTCAATACAAGGTTTTGTTTTGGGTTTTTTGTTTTAGTTTGGTTTGGTTTTTTGGTATTGATATCTTGGGGAAGGTTGGTTGGTAGTGGTAGGAAGGATGTTTTGAGTTTGATTTTGTTGTTGTTGTTGTTGTTTGTTTGTTTTTGTTTTTGAGACAGTGTTTCTCTGTGTGGCCCTGACAGCCCCGAATCTCACTCTGTAGACCAGACTGGCCTCGAATTTGGGAGATATTCCTGTCTCTGCCTCCCAAATGCTGGGATTAAAGGTGTGTTCCACAGCCGCCCCAGCTACTTATTTGTTAACACTGGGGGATTTCCCCCTTTGATCTAGGGTTTCATACAGTGCAGGCTAGCCTCCAGCCTGCTGTCTAGTTGAGGACACTCCTGAATTTCCAATGCCCCTGCATCGACCTCCCAAGTGCTGGGATTGTGGGCCTGAGCTTCCATGTTCCAGTCATGTGGTGCTAGGAATGAACCCCAGGGCTTCCCGCACACTGGGCAAGAGCTCTCCTAACTGTGTATCTAGCACAGGAACTATCTTTACTAGCTCAGTAAACTCTGGACAAGGAGGCAAACTGCTACACAGCAGCACTGAAGGAGGCCTTGAGAGGCCTCGTGGCAACCCCATCACTGAGGAATGAGTCTGTAAGATCACTAAGACGGAGACTGCAGCAGCCACAGGATTGATTGGTGGGGATCTGTATTTGTTTCCCTGTGCAGTCTGAGGACTTTAATTTATTTTTTCTAAAAAATCAGAGGAGGCTGCCAGGAGGTGGTGGCGCAGGCCTTTAATCCCAGCACTAGGGTGGCAGAGGCAGGCAGATCTGTATGAGTTTGAGGTCAGCCTGATCTACAGAATGAGTTTCAGAACGGCCAGGGGGCTACATAGAGATACCCTGGCTTGAAAAAAACAAAACCAGAGAAGGCCCAAGGGTAGCTCAACTGGAAAAGGTTCTTAACATACAAGCCTGGCAACCAGAATTCAGTCTCTAGAACCCCATTAAGGAGGACAAAAAGCACCAACTCCACAAAGTTGTCCTCAGACCTCCACATACACGCACTGGCATGCCACAAACACACAAACACACACACACAAACACACAAACACACACACACACAATAATAAATTTTAAGAAAGATTTTGAGCCAGAGGTAAACTTGATATGGTGGCTTGTTCTTTGTAATCTGAGGAGTCAGTAGGCTGGGTTAGGACTGCCATTAATTTGAGGCCATCCATGCTACATGATTAGACACTATCTCAAAAAAAAAAAAAAACCTTTTAAACAGATACCTTTCCTCAGTTTAACTAGCATATATATATATATATATACATATATATATATATTGGTTTTTGGTTTTTTCAAGACAGGGTTTCTCTGTATAGCCCTGGCTGTCCTAGAACTCACTCTGTAGACCAGGCTGGCCTCGAACTCAGAAATCCATCTGTCTCTGCCTCCCAAGTGCTGGGATCAAAGGCATGCACCGCCGCCGCCTGGCACCTACTCACATTCTTTTTTGTTGTTGTTTATTTTTTGGATTTTTTTTTTTCGGGACAGGGTTTCACTGTAAAGCCCTGGCTGTCCTGGAACTCACTCTGTAGACCAGGCTGGCCTCAAACTCAGAAATCTGCCTGCCTCTGCCTCCCAGAGTGCTGGGATTATAGGTGTTCGCCACCACCGGCCGGCCTACCTACTCACATTCTTATTGAGTATTTTTGTTTTTCTTCATAAACTTCCTTTATTCTATTACCTTAAAAAACAATTAAAAAAAAAAAGAGATAAGCTATTTCCACTAAGGGGGGAAAAGAGAGAGAAAGAGAGGAGAATACTAAGTAAATGGCAGCTTTTCTCTCTTAAAAACATGTAAAATCCAAATAAACCTCAGAAAAAACAGGAACACAAACAGGGGCGTGGCTCATTGGTAAAGCACCTGCCTAGAATCCCCAGGGAGGGGCTGGGGGCGTGGCTTGGTGAAAGAGCTCTTTCCTTGAAGCATGGAGTTACATACATGTGCCTGGCATGTTGGAGAATCTTCCACTACCCAAGAGCTCATCACAGTTGGTAGTCAGATGTCCTTCCTCTAATAGGTAGACATGGTAAACAGAAACCAGACCCAAAATAGCATGCTGAACCCCCTAAGTTGGACTGGAGTGGGGAACAGTGAGGCTTTCTTTCAGCTTCCCTTCCCATCCCTTCTATGTTTGGCACAAACAGCTCTCTGGGTTATTATAGGGCAGTGTGACAAAAATATATTCTAACAGCAATCAAACACTGAGTCTAACAGCCAAATATTTTCAGTTAATAAAGAACTCTGCCTGAGATAAGAAAAGTCACTATCTGACTCAAAGAAGCTTAGACCAAGCCTGTGTCCTTACTGCTCACTGGTGATGGCCAATGGTTTTCAAACAATTTTCACCAAAAGAAAAATGGTATCAGAAATACTCTGCACTGTAATCAGCAGGGTCTAAGTGTGACTCCTAGTTCTCTCTGTCCCTCCTGAAAAAAAGGACCTGGGGACAGGACTTAGCTCAGGGGTAAACAGTGGTCTAGTACACTGGGTTTGAGCTCCAGGACCACAAAATAAAAAGGAGGGAAAGTGGCCCAGTTGACCTCCTGGCCCCTTTTTGTCTCTTCCCTGCAATCAACCAAAATGTCACAGATTAAAGTAGGCCCCATATCAGTGCTACAATGGAACCTACCAATAGACCCATGAGAGAGAACTGTCCTTGAGGCACTGGGGCCACCAGCTCTGCCCCTAAGTGGGAGTTCAAGTGCTCTAAGACTCAGTGCTATCACACTATGTCACTTTAGGTAGAAACTGTTTCTAGTGGTATCAGCCATGTGATGTCCATCACAAAGGACCAAGATTCTACTTCAGAGCCACGCAACAACAGCCCCTGTGTGTTCCCTGGCTGGAGGCACAGGCTGGGCAAGAGGCAGAGAAGAGCCTTAAGGTCATCAGAGGACAGGGACAGGCCCTGACCCTGACCTGCTTGGGCCATGATGCCAACACAAAAACCTATGCTAACACCAACACCACCCACAACTGTTCCAAGAATTGAGAGCTCCCAAGGAGTTCCGAGCTGTGCCTGGCACTGCAGGTGACACCCCATAAATCTTTCCTTCCTCCTTGCCACCAACAGCTTGCCCCTCAGCTCCAAGGGAAGAGTTTAGAGAAAAGCTCTTAGGGATCTTACTCGGAGCCATGTGTGTGTCCAGGCCTCCTTTTCAGAAAAAAGGGGGCTCAGATCAGGATGTTGTGAGGATTAATTGAAAGGAAAATAATAAGCTCTGATTTCCTTGGAGAGACAGCCAGTAAGCAGGGATATTACTCCATCACCCGCCTGCTTGGAGATCATCCCCCACCACTGGCACGAAAGGAATGTGTGGGCACTCCCACCATGTCTGCAATAATCCCAGTTCAATTAAGATCTTTCCTAGAGTTGCTTTTCCTGCAGGACAGTTTCATGGATCTCCTTGATGCAGCCATTTTTTTGTTTGTTTTCTGTTGCATACACAGAGATACACACACACACACACACACATTCTCTTATGGAGAATTCTCTGACACTTCATGGAAACTCAGACAGGGAGCTATTCTTCCAACAAAAGATTGTCCAGTGGAGAAAATATACCTAAAAATGGCTTCTTTTTGTTGTTGTTTTGATGTTTTGTTTTTGAGATAAAGGTCTCACTGTGTAGCTCAGGCCAGCTTTGAAATTAGGATCCTCCAACTGGATCCTTCAGCCTGACCCTCGGGAGTGCTACGACTACAGCCCATGCTGCCACACCGGGGTGGGGGTGGAGGGGTCTTAAAATAGTGACAGTGTTTGACCAACCTTCTGATAAATAAAAAGTAAGAGAATGCCAAAGTTCTTCAATGAAACAGAGGCTGGGGGCCTTTGAGATGGCTCAACAGGGAAGATACTTGCTTCCATGCCACAAGACCTGAGTTTCATCTCCAGAACCTACATGCAATTCTACAGACTCCTACAGATTGTCTTCTGACCACTGCCAAGTGTCTGCGCACACACAAAGATTTAAAAAACAGTAGCACAGTAAATGTGAAGCCCTGGATTCAATGTTTGTGTGTGTGTGTGTGTGTGTGTGTGTGTGTGTATCACAGAACATATATATATATCACAGAAATACACACACATACACATATAAAACAATCTGAATCACCATAGTTTTAACACTGACGAAGGGGCAGAAGCACATCTTGAAGTTAAAGATGGATATGGACATCAGGCTGAGCCTGTTCACTCCAGTTTGTTCTATACATACGCAACTGTGTGCATCTGTCTGGTACCTGCTGCTTCATCTTACCTAACACCTATCTCAAGCCACAAAGAAAAGCAAATCCTTTGGAGCCACCAATCAATGTAAACAAAGTTTCCACAGATTTACTTTTGTTTGTTTTAATGGGGTCTCATGGAGCCCAGACTGGCCTCAAACTTGCTATACTGTCCAGGACAGCCTTGAACTCCTGATCCTCCTGCTTCCACCTACCAGATGCTGGGATTACAGGTGTGCATCAGCACAGCAGTTTTATTTGTTATTTTAAAGGGGATTAGTAAGCATTATAATTGACACTCCTTCCTCCCCATTAAACCTCTCTTGCTTTCTCCCTTCTTCCTCCAAAATTAACGTTTTAGAATTTGGCATTTAGGTTTCATCCCCAAATCATCTATAGTCAACAGATTTCGGTGGTCCCATTCGGGACATAACATCCTGGTTTGAGCATTCCCCTGTGTTAAAGAACCTATTGCTGATCCTCTCCAGTTGCCCTTTTGTGCTGTGTTGCCAGGTTGCGGGTGTGAGGGCATGTGCCACATCACCCTTGCCCGACACTAGTCACCCTCCCCAGTGGCCTCAAAACAATAACAAAAACAAATAAATAGATTTTTAAAAATATTTCAGGTATTTCTTTTTCAATCTCCAATGGAACTGAAATTCACACCAGTCTTCCATATGGGTTCAAATTCAACAGGGCTAGGCCTGAGCTGCTGACAGTCTCCGTGTCCCAAACCACTGGGAGCAAGTAAGTAACTGCAAGGACAGTGACAACACCATCTATGTCACCATAGATGTGAGGCTCGGCCAGGCATCCACATCCACTCTGGGACTCCTCCAATCTTGTGCTGGAGATGTGTAGGAAGAAGAACAAACATCTGCACAGAACAGGCACAAATCAACTGTTTGCTTGCCGTGGTTCCTTAAACAACCTGGAGCAGCAACTACTTAGGCAGCATTTGCTCTTAACTGAGTACTCCTGTGTCTCATCTAGAGAGGACTCGCCGTGCAGAGGGTGGAAGTTGGGAGGTGGCTGCTGGGTAAAGGGCTTTCCTCGAAAGCTCTAGGACCTGAAAAGAACCACATAATAATCCAGGTATGACAGCCCATGCTTGCAAGCCCAACCCTGGGGAGATAGAAACAATGGGTCCCTGGGGCTCACTGGCCAGCCAGAACTCCCAGGCTCAATTAGACCTTGTCTTAAAAAGTTGGGTGGTAGCAAAAGACAAACAACCATCAGGTCAACCTCTGTTCTCCACATGTAGGTATACACAGAAACACAGGAGGATGCACCCTGATATATACAAACATGCACACACGCACACTTGAACACACACAGGGTACACAGAGGGTTGTGTAGGCTCTAGGCAACCACCACTCATCTCACCTGGGGACTGACTATCTGTGGATTTCGCTAACTGTGGTCTTCCACACAAACAGAGGTCATTTCTGCTCTGAATGACACCAACCTCAATATCCAGCCACTGTGGCCTGACGACCTACCAGCTAGCTCAGGCGCACAGGTTAGTTCAGCTTCAGGAATTATTTATAAAACTCACATTAAACAGCTCTGGCCATGGCTTGTCTTTTAAATAGACTTCATATCTTCTAAAATTACTTCCTACTAATTTCAAAAAGCAAAGCTCTAGCATATAGAAAGAAGGCCCTCAGCTTCATCCCTAACGCCAAAGTTCAGAAGATGATGACAGACACCATATTTTCTTCTCCTTTTACCCAAACTTGAAGAGAAAAAAAATGAAAAGTCTATGATAAAGAGGTGGAAGAATCTCGAGGAACCAGCTCTACCACTTCAAGATAAGGAGCGTCCCTGCTGTTCCCCCCAAGATGGCTGGCATGTGACCAAGTGTACTCAGCAGGCTCCCCAGATTCTCTCTCCGTTCAGATAAGGGTTCTGCCAAAGTCAGGAAACCCCCTCTCCCTGGCTTCTCAGCATCAAAACTGAAGGACATAAGAAAGTGACCCCAAGAAGAGTCTAACATCTATCTGCCCCCCAGCATGTGACATCAGGAGACATCAAAAGGACAAGGACACCGTGGTGATATACTGTGCAGACCTCAGAGGGTCTCTGGGCAAAAAGACGAACAGAGAGCTTGACAAATCAGAATCCCAAGAGAAGAGGAGAGTTTGAATTTCCTTCCAAACATGTCTACTGGCTTTGTCCCCATACCTGGGAACAGTGACTATCCCTTCTCACTTAGACTTAGCCCCTTACGCTGTAAGGGGGATGGGGGGGGGGTGTCCTCACATCAGCTACTCCACCCACTGTGGAATGATTTCCAAGATACCTACTAAGTGACGTCCGTGGCCTGTTGCTGCTCCAAGACCTTTCAGAGGTAGTGAGTGCAGTCTACCTCAAGTGTCAGGTACAGGGATCTGTCCTTGGTGTGTCCAGCACCACATCAAGCAGAGACACAAGGGCAGTGACCCTAGAATCCAATGCTATATACACAGGCTGGGCCCCACCCCAAGAGCAAGCAGCAATCACGGGGAAAATCTGTAGCTGATACCCCTGGGGACACCTCAAGTGGCCTAGGCCTTAGAATAAACTATGAGGGGTGAGGAATAGTACAACACGCTGAGACTGGTGTGGTGGCACGGGCCTGTCATCCCTGCACATGGGAGGTGAGGACAGAAGGCTCCATCTTCCGTGGCAGCTGGGGGTACACAGTAAGAACAGCATGTGGGAAGAACAGCATGGGGAGAAGGCTGGGTCAGGACACCACCTGCCACAGAAGCACAAAGGTCTGAGCTTGGACCTTTAGTGCCCATGCTTAAAAAACAAAAACAAACAAACAAACAAACAAAAAAGCCAGCCATGGCCAAGTACATATTGAGGGACACAGATTCAGGTAGGTTCCTGGAGCTCTGTTACCAACCAGTCTAGCCAATCAGTGGGGTCTGGGTTCAGTGAGACAGTGTCTCAAAAGATAAGGTAGAGATGAGCAGGATGGCACACGCCTTTAATCCCAGCACTTGAGAAGATACAGGCAGATCTCTGTGAGTTCAAGGCCAGCCTGGTCTATGTTCGCTCTGTCTCAAAGAAACAAAACAAAACAAACAAAAGGCTAAGATGTAGAGTGATGGAGAAGACTCTCAACTTAACCTCTGGCCTCTATGCGTATGTATATCCACCACACCTGTAGATACATACCACACACACACATGGACACACATATCAGAATGCAAGGAGCCCTCTGAACACATGGGTCGCTGCAGTCATGCTGGAAGACACTGAGTAAAGAGCACCAAGATCCCCCTTGCTGTCGATGCTCCTCCTTTGTAAAATCAACCATGGATCAGTAGCACGCTACACTGACAGAGCACAGTAATTATCAGCATAGAAAGCCAAGCCGCCGGGAGGATATAAACTGTCACTAAGTTTTCAAACCTTTCTGTGCAGGTGGCACAGCCATCTATGCCAAGTTCTCCTTCATACCTCTGTTGCCAGCTCTGAAGTCAAATACGAAGCTCAAAGGGCAAAACAAAATCAACTTCAGCACCATGTTTCATGACTGTGTATTTCAGAACACCCTGGGTAGGAAGTCCTCCAAATTTCATTTGTTATCAACAATTTAATGACTTGTTCATTCCATCAACCATGAGTGATCAGCAAATAACATGGCCTGCTCATTTTTCTACTCTAGTTTGAGCCCTTAAAACACATGCTCATGCCTGCCATAAAGGACTGGATAGGATTGCCTGGACTGTTTTACAAACCTTCTACAGATGGATCTCCTCCTGTCTGCCTGCCTGCTTACCTGCTTGCCTGCCTGGCCTACCAAAATCTGCCTCCCTTGAATCACTGGAAATGCAGGGCCTCTGAGGGTAGGTACATTGTTCAGCACTCATTTCCAGAACCTAACATGGTTCCAGGCTCTTACTTGACAAACAATAGGACATTAGTTTCGGGGGCTGGGGACACAGCTCAGTTGGTAAAGCCATGCAAGCATGCTGACCCAAATTCAGATCCCTAGCACGCATATGAAAGACAAGTACAGCAACATACACATGTTATAATCCCAGAGCTGGGGAGGCAGAGAGAGCAGCAGCCCTAAGGCTTGCTGGCCAGTCTAGCTGAATCTGCAAGCTCCAGGAAGTGAGACTGTCTCAAAAACTAAGGTGGAGAATGACTGAGGTGAATACACTGATTTTGGTCTCTACACACAAGTACACACACATGCATAGAAACCTAAACACATACATACATACACCAACATGAACATGTATATATACCACACACACAACACAAAATGCCAAGCTTACTGATGCCTACTTATAATCCCAATAATGAGAAGATGGAGACAGGTTGATCCCTGAAGATTGCTGGTCTGGCAGCATAGCCTACTTGGTGAGTTCTAGGCCAGTGAGGCCCTGTCTTAAAAAACAAGGTAAGACAGCACTAGATGAATGACATTCAAGATTGGTCTCTGGCCTCTATATGTATCCATACATTTGTGCATGTTGTACACTTTGTATATCCTTACATCATACATACATACATTCATACATACACACACATACATGTATTAACTTCATGAATATGCAAATGAACCACCCATCAGGGCTATTAGAATAACACATCTCTCATGTGCACATGTTTCTGCATGCATGAACATCGAGAGACTATATGTAAACCTGTTAGTGGGAGCTGGATGCCCCTTGTCAGCAGGTACATGCTACTGGACTGTATCCACGGAGGGCCTCTTTTATCATCTGCAAATAATGAGCTAACCTACAGAAGATTACCAGTGAGCATTTAACAGGACCAAGGAACCAATTCATTCTGCAAAGTAAAATTGTTAAAGGGCCAGCCAGACCATTTCAGGCTGGAAAAATGGAGCATTAACTTAGCTAATCTGCATGAACATCAGGACCTCCACAGAGGCCAGAAATTGTGTTCTGTAAAGGTCATGTGCATAAACATGCACTGAGGAGAATGAAAACAGTTGTTCTGGGTTCTCAGACAAATAGAATCCCCACTGTATGGAAAGAGCAACTGTGGTGGGCATCTGCAGCCAAACACACAGGCCTCTGTACACCTGGCCTCTCACTGAGGACCATGTGGGGGGGGGGGGGGGCCCGGGTATCAGCCAGGCAGAAAGATCTAGGCCCCAGCCTCTTCCTGAATCATACACAGCAAAGGTCACAGGCAAAGCCTCTGGGGTTTTGGTTACTTCCTAATAAACTAGGAGGATTGCTTTAAGTTTGGTAATTCTACAAAAAGTTTCAAAAATTCACATCTACAGTACAGTGTGAGAAATTGTATCTTTTTTGTCTTTTTTTTTTTTTTTTAAGAATTAATTAAAGACGTGTGTCTATAGGTCAGCAGTAGAATACTTACCTAGCCTGCTCGGGGCCTTGAGTTGCAAAGGGAAGGGGGGGGAGGTGAAGAGGAGCATTATAGAAGAAGAAAAGAAAGAAGAATTAAGTTAGCTCACAAAATACATCCATCATCTAGAAGCACTCAGCTGAAACATGATGTTTAAATAAGTATGAAAAGAGGCCTGCAGTGTAAGAGAGAGAGCAAGGGGGCGCATGGAAGGGATTAGAGGGACGACAGGGGAAGGAAGGCGGCAGGGCACTTGTAACACCAGCTCCAGGAGTCAGCGCTGGCCTTTGACCTACACAGGCACACACTCAAACCACAAGAGCAATCAGAAAATAATAAATAAATAAATAAATACATAAATAAACACATAAATAAATACATAAATAAATAATAAGTAAGTAAGTAATAGCTGCCACTGTCAGCCTTTGCTACATGAGAACCTGTTTCAAAACAAAACAACTATCAACCACCAACAACACTTAAGAGGCTGAGGCAGGAGGATTGCTGTGATTCAAGGACAACCTGAGCTAAAGAATAGGGCCTTGTCTGGAGGAGGAGAAAAGAAAGAAGGGAATGATGGAAATATCAAATTATGATATTTATAGAGAACTGGAAATGGGAATGCTGAGTGCTAGGTGATGTAAGTTTGGGGGTGATAATGATAGTGAGGTTGTTTTGATTATTTTTAACATCCTGTTTTGGAGATATACAATGAACTATACGCAATCAAATAAAATCTAATGATACCCGGATTTATTTCAAACTTAAGTTGAGGATAAAATAGGTTGGTTAGAACAAGGTTGGCCATGGGTATATAAATACTGAAGCTGGTAGTGTGCACAGAAGAATTTATTACACTCTGCCACTCAGGTGTGCATTTAAAATCTCTTGGGGCTGGAGAGATAGCTCAGCAGTTAAGAGCACCAACTGCTCTTCTGAAAGTCTTGAGTTCAAATCCCAGCAACCACATGGTGGCTCACAACCATCCATAATGAGACCTGATGCCCTTTTCAGGGGTGTCTGAAGACAGCTACATCAAGTAGGGCTGGAGTGAGCAGGGCCGGAGCAAGAGTTGGAGAGATAGCTCAGCAGTTAAGAGCACAGACTGCTCTTCCAAAGGTCCTGAGTTCAAATCCCAGCAACCACACGGTAGCTCACAACTATCTGTAATGAGATCAGGTGCCCTCTCTGGTGTGTCTGAAGACAGCTACAGTGTACTTACATATAATAAATAAATAAATCTTAAAATAAAGTTTTAAAAAAAAAATCTCTTATACCAGAAGTATAAGACAAGGTGCTAGAGGTGTGGCTCTGTGGTAAAACCCTTGAGCAAGACTTCTCTATCCCCACCTCATAAAAGAATTAGAAATAAAGTGAAATTATTATTGTGAGAAAATAAATCAGAGAGACAGACAGACAGACAGACAGAAAAAAAATAAATATCTGATCCAAATTGTCCAAACTTAGCTTGTCATCATGCCTTTGGAGATAGAAACTTGAGGTGTGTTATTTCTTTCTAGGCATATATAGAGGACTTATAATTGTAGAGAAATCCGTCCTTACCTTCATTCAACCTGGTGACAAGACTGGTTTCTAGCAATATGTAGGTGGGCATCACACCAGGATTAAACTTGGCCTCACATAAATCAGGTCACTAACCACTCAGGCAAAGGAAAGCCATGCCCTTTCACAGGCAGTGTAAAGGAAAGGAGTTACTGAGACTGTGAGGCTGTGTTCTGCCTTCTCCAGCACCTACTGGGCCTGAATGGATAGCACTGCATGGGCAGGATGCCCAGCTGAAGGGCAATTGGTGGCTGGAAGGGTAGGTGTACACACACACACACACACACACACACAGAGAGAGAGAGAGAGAGAGAGAGAGAGAGAGAGAGAGAGAGAGAGAGCCTGGTCTCAAGAGCAAAGAGTATGTAACAGAACATACATTTCATCAACCGCATGGCTTAGTTCACCCTATAACCCTTCTAGAACTTAGGGTTGGGGAGATAGTTCAGTGCAAGTATGAGGAATAAGTGTGATTCCCCAGAACACACATTAATTTTTTTAAGTCAGGTATAGTGAGTGGCACTGTTGTAATCTCAGTGCTGAGAAGGCAGAGACAGAAAGAAGTACCACTCAAGCTCCCTGGCCAGCCACTGTAGCTGAATCAATGCATTCCATAGAAGAAAGGTGGGGTGCGGTATAGCATGCCTTTAATGCCAGCACTCAAGAGGCAATGGTAGGCAAGTCTCTCCAAATTCCAGGACAGCCTGGTCTACAGAATGAATTCCAGGCTAGCTGAGGCTACATAGTAAGACTGACTCAAAAGTGGGGGAGAGGGGAGAAACACTGTCTCGAAAAAAAAAGTACAGAATAACTGTGGAAGACACCAAAGATTGACCTCTGGCCGGCCACACACACACACACACACACACACACACACATGGAATTTAAGCAGAAAGAGCAAGAGTTATCCTAAGTGTCCCCATCATGCACCCCAAAGCCAATAAAGTTGGCCAGCATGTGGCCAAGTACTCCCCAGAAGTCTTAGAAACTCCTGATGATGTGAACAGCTAGCATGAATCCAGAGTAGAGGAAAAGTCCCAAGGAAATGACTCACGCTGGTAACGGAGATTACTGCTCTGGCGATTGACACAAGCACCCGCCAGTCCAGGCATGTGAAAAATCTCCCACATGCTTCAAGGCCTAGCAGAACTACCAGCAAATTAGGACGAGTGTGGACTTGCTCTCCGCCCTGTCCCACTTCACCCGCTTCTACAAGAGCCCCCAGCCTTCCACGGACCCTAGCCAGGCTGGAGTCAAGGTCAGGGGCAATATTCTACCCCGCCTGAGTGTTGTGCCTTGGGGACACAACTACCACCAAGAACCAGCTGAGGATGCCTGGCAGTTTACTACACTCAGATGACTACATTTCCAGAAGTTTGGGGTGGCATTGGTCTGCAAATCTAACACCTGTTACTGGCTCTTCATAGTTAGGCAGCTAAATGTGGAAAAGAGATCTTCCCCTTCATAGATTCTGTTCCTCAGAGAAGTGACTACTGTGCAGTATTGTTTCAGATGTTCAGCATGAACCACAAAGACTGCACTGGAGGACCAAACAGATGACCAAAAGTATATCACATGTCCAATAACCAAGGTGGTAAACTGGAGGCGTGGCTCAATAAAGTGCTTGCCTAGCATGTACGAAGTCCTGGATTCTGTCCCCAGTACCTCATAAACTGGGTATAAGGGTATATGCCTATAATTCCAGCACGTGGACGGTGGTTGCAGGAAGATCAGAAACTTAAAAACATCCTTAGCTGCAGAGCAAATTAAAGGCCAGCCTGGGCTACGTGAGACCCTGTTTGTTGTAAAACAAACAAATAAAGAAGGTGGTCACTGCCAAAGAAAAACATCCCAAGCTTTGCCACCATCAGGGATGGGTAGCATAACTGACACCATCACCTCCTCCTCTACGCATGAGGCCAGGCGACTATGTCCACAGTTAGCATCACTCAGAATTCCTCTCAGTCTAAGACACAAGATGCCCAAGTCAAGAGTCTGTCTGTGCAAGTCCCCTGTCAATGAAGGAAACGCTGGGGGGGGGGGGGGGGGCGCTGAGCAATAGAGCAGTACCTACCATGTACAAGACCCTTACGTGTTTAAAACAAGAACATACGTGTTTAAAATTTTATGAATACTGAATACTGTCAAAATCCAGGATTGGGGGTAGAAATGTGACAGGACTACCATGGGCCAATAAAACGGGGAACAGCAGTGGGGTTTGTTGCTCTAATCTTGGATATGTTTGGAACTTTTCCAAGGAAATTTTTTTCTGAATTATCTTCTAAAATAACAACAGCAATGCTGTCTGCCTACAGGAGAGTCTTTATTACTAGTCTAGTCTAGTTGAGGCTTTCACAGAAAAGCAGAGAGAGGGATTTCATATTCATAGCACATGCCTAGAATGTAAGCACTCAGGAGGCAGAGGCAGGAAGATCTCCCCTATCTCAGAACCACCCTGATCTATATACAGTGAGTTCCAGGCCAGCAAGGGTTACAAAGTGAGACCCTGTCAAAAGGCCAAAATAGACAAGTAAAAAGGAAAGAAGAGAGGAAGGAGCAACCTCCTGCCCTGTGTTAGACACGATCCCTGAAACCTGTGGCTGTGGTAAAGACAAAGAAGGGCAGATCTGTGGCTCAGTGCAGGAGCTCATTCAACAAGTTATCAAGCCAGCAGAGAAAGCCAGCCGTGTCAGTACGAGACCATTAAATCAGCCTTCTGGCAGAAACCTCGATTTCCAAACGTTCTGATGACAGCTGGATCAAACCCGCCAATATTTGACAGTAATAAATACAGTTATTTGGGAAGAAAAAACAGGGAGTGACCTTCCAGTCCACTGAAATATGCCAAATAAGGCAAGCTGCAAGCAGGAGGAAATGGAAAAGAACAGCTAATATTTGGCAAGCTTCCCTTATGATCAACAAATTAAAATGTTAAGGAAGCAATTTGTTGAGAAAAGATATTTTTAAAAGGAGCTGAATCATGCAGGTTCAGCCCCGGATATGGTCAATTGGTGATTTTAAGTCTTATTTTTTTTTTTTTAGGTTAATGTTTACAGCCTCCAGAAATGGCATTTAAGACATGGTGCAGTTAATCATAAACCTGTCTTCCTGCCATCTCAGGTGGGGAGGTGGGTGAAGAAAAGGCCACCTGTAGCCTTCCCAGAGTCGGCCAGCCAGCAGCGCTGCTCTCCTGGCAGCAACTTTTAAAGACTGGAGTTAAAGGAAAACGTGGCCCACAGTGGGAGTCTACTCGACTTCGGTCATCCGCCATCTAACCTTCTGGTTAGAAAGTCTCAGCTGCGCTGAATCTCGCCTGCACAAAGTCCAAGTGCAGTGATATGATAGACAGTATATGTGATCAGGAAACCATCCTCCTAAGTAAAAAGCCATGCCCAGGCCTGGTGTGCTGAGACTTTGTTACAATCCCAGCAGGAGTCTGAGGTGAGACAGAGTTTGAAGCCAGCCTGGGCTATATAGTGAGAGCTTGACTTTTTTTTAAAGGGGGTGGCAGTGTCAGTGATTAAGAGCACTAACTGTTCTTCCAGAGGACCCAAGTTCAATTCCCAGCACTCACACAGCTTTTCACAATAGTCTTTAACTTTAGTTCCAGAGGATCTGATGCCTTCTTCTGACTTCTGTGGGTACCAAGCATACATGTAGTGCAAACATACATGCAAGCAAAATACCGATCCATGAGCTAAGCACAGTAGCACATGCCTTTACTTCCGAGACTTAGGAAGGCAAGGCAAGTGGACTAGCTTAGAACACAAAGCGGGCTCCATGTCAGCCAAGGCTACACAGTAAGACCCTGCCTAAAAATGAATAAACAAACAAACAATAAAAATAAAAACAAACAGAAGGGCCAAGGAAATGGCTTGCCTGGCAAGCATGAGGACCTGAGATCAGATTCCCAGCCCCAAAGAAAAAATGGACATAGCAAACCTGCCTATAATTCCTGGCGTAAGGGGCAGAGACAAGTGCAGCTATAAAACTAATTGACGGACGGGCGGGGGTAGTGCACGCCTGTAATCCCAGCACTCTGGGAGGCAGAGGCAGGAGGATTTTTTTTCTGAGTTCAAGGCCAGCCTGGTATACAGAGTGAGCTCCAGGACAGCCAGGGCTATACAAAGAAACCCTGTCTTGAAAAAGCCAAATCCAAAAAACAAACAAACAAAAAAACTAATTGACAAATGCCAGGCTCAGTGACAGACCCTGTTTAAAAAATAGAGAGTGACCAAAGAAGATATCAGCCTCAGGCCTCCACATATTCACATACCCACTCACGCACACACGTATAAACCCATACACGTACACGTGCATAAACACACATGAACAAGTGTACAGACATGCACCGCCCATATGCAAGAAGCAAACAAGAATGCTACTCTCATTCTAAGACCCAAGCTACGCTGCCATAACCAAGCATTCACCAGCACCTACAGTCCTTGGTGCTGAGACAAAGTCCAGATTTGCAGAGGAGGCCTGGAGGGTGTCCCGTGTTAAGGGAGGGAGGGGAAGAGGCAGGTTTCATAAATACTAGGCCATGTGATAAGACATTAAAGAAGAGGGAGGAAGGTGGAGAGAGAAACCTAGAAGAGTGGTAACTATCTCACAGGGTGGCTAGGGATGTTCTCTAAAAAGGAGGAATCTAAGCAGGGACCTGAAAGAAGGAAAGACAGACAGACAGCACCCTCTCAATCCGAATCCCCTCCATTCCCTGGAAACAAGAAAACAAAAGGCCTGTGGCCACCTGCCTGTGTTGGCTGCACTATCTCACCCTTCAAGAGACACAGGCCCTGCATGTCTCAGGCAGGCTCCCTGGTGCACCCCCTCCTCAGTAACAGCTGAACCCGGCTTCTCTCTCAGCAAATGCAAGGCTCCACCTGTTCTCAGATTTAGTATGTCCATCTGAGGTCTTGCACTTGGCCTTGGACTCATACAGTGTGGTGGCTTCAGGGCCATGCAGAAGGCACCCTTTGGTGGCTCTAATATATTCAGCTCCTTTATTAAAAACTGCCGACACAGAGTGGCCACATGTCAATGGAAGACAACTGGGTATGAGGGAATCATGTTCTCCAACGAAAACAAATAGGATCCAACAAATTCAACTGCATTTCAGCCCCTTTTCCACTAAAGAAGGCCCTGTCTGGTTCCCAGGCCCTCCAGCGTTTATTAACCGACCCAGGAAAATCACAACTGCTGCCTTGGGAGCAGAACTTGGGACACCCTCAGAGGCAGAGGTCCACAGTGAGTCTCGAAAGGACATTGTGAATTGACTTCCTATTTGTTTGCAATAGTCTGTTCTCATCTCACTATCTCAGCTACTGTCCATACAGAGCCGGGAGCTGCAGAAGGCAGAGCCAAAGTACATGAGATGTGGTGGAGCCAGCAAATGGAGTAAGGGCTGGATGCTAGTGTACTAGACTAGCTTGCTAACATTCTAACTAGAGGCACCAGCAGCTCTGACGTCACACAGCATGCGCCCCGGCCTCAGTGTCCTAGGAAGAATGATAAGCTAGGGGCTACTCAGTGCAGATTACATGCTTAGAGTCTCTCAGTAAGGGCCTGGGCGTGTGGCTTAGTGAGAGAGGTTTTGCCCAGCATACACAGGCCCTGGGTTTCATGGGGATGGAGCCTCTCTGCATTTATGCAAAGGAATGAGACTAAGTTACTCAGAGCTAAATTCATCCAATTGGAAGTGACAACCTCACCCCAGTCAGGCCAGTTCTGTCCTTCCCTCCCTCCCTCATTTACAGAAAGATAACTATTCCAAGTTGTTGTCTAGGGTACACTGGGGGACAGGATCTCACTATGTAACCCAGGCTGGCCTGGAATCCTCAGTCCTCCAACTTGGAACTTCAGTCTCAAGGGTTAAACCCTGTTCTCCAGCTCCCTGTGCTGGGGTCAGAGGCAAGCCACCCTCATTTTTCATGCTAGCCCCTATTATTCCCTGAGTTATTGAAGAGCAGTAAAAGGGCTTTCTGGGCTGAAGCACCCTGAGAGAGAAAGGTAGAAGAGGCACGCATCTGGGTCCTGAAGGAAGGAACCAGTGATGCCCCTTTCACCTCTACACAATCCCCAAAAGGTAGCCATTTCACAGAGCGTGTGTCTACAAAAGAAGCAAGGCCTTGTGGGATAAATGGGTTCCAGTTAAACACAGCCCATGTTCAGATAAAGCAGTGTCCTAACAGAGGGACAAAACTAGGGCTCAGGTGAGTACATCTCTAGGTTGAAACATACAGGGCAGGATCACTACAGAAGAATTATTTCAGAAGACAAAACCTGGGCACACAAGGTAAACAGGGACGCCTCAGGTGGTACAGTGTTTGCTGTGTGAGTGTGAAAACCTGAGTTCTATCCTCAGAACACACATAAAAAGCCAGTACCTGTGACCCCAGCACAAAGGCATGAAGAGTGAAGACAGACAGTGGCTTGCTGACTAGTCAATCAGGACAAATTGTTCAGCAACAAATCTTGTTTCAAATGATAATCATAATCATTAATAATAATATAGAAGTAATAATAATGTAGAAATAATAATAGGGAAGTAATCAAGAAAGACACCCAACATCAGTCTCTGAACTTTGTTATGTGCATGTCCTTGCATACACGCACACGGCTCAGGCACCCAGAGGCCTGAATCTATCTGCTGTCTGTCCACAGAGATGGACTTTGGGCTGGGCAGGATTTCAGAGGCTGAAAAAACGATGGAGTAAGGGTACTCCAGGGTCAGGACAGAGAAGTCAGGTCACATCTAGAAGACTCTGCGAGACCCGCACAGGGCACAGTGTGGAAGAGGGGGCAGCAACAGGAGAAGAACTTGAAGAGGTCAGGGAGGCCGAGGCCAAGAAGGGAGTAGAGCAGGAATTGAGCACCAAGAAGGCAGCTTTAGATTAAAGACGCTCCGCTCCGAGTCCCAGAGTGAAAGGAAAGTCTAAAGCACCTGTGGGAGTCTGCAGGAGGTTCGGCATGTGTGAGGCTGTGGTACAATAGCACAGGCTATCACTGAGAAAACCAGAATCAGAGGTCCAGATGATTTTAGCCTAAAGGGAAGTGTTGAAAGTCACTACCCAAAGGAGGAAGCTCTCCCTCCTGGGCTGCAGGAAACAGACTGGCTGCTGTCTGTCCCTACCAGGAGCCTGTACCCTGAAAGTCTCTCAGCTATAGTGATGAAATTCCTCCTCTGGTCATTGTCCTAGGACAGCCATCATTTTTCACATCCACTAGACTTCAGGATAGGTTTGGAGATACAGCTCATTGGTGGTGGAGTACTTTCCTAGCATACATAAAACCCTGGGTCTAATCACCTTCACTGAACAAACTGGGCATGGAAGTCCCAGTGCTTGGGAGGTGAAGAAAGAAAATGTGAGGTTCTAAGTCACCCAGAACTATAACAAAGTTTAAAGCCACTCTGGGGTATAAGACTGGCGAGATGGCTCAGCAGTTAAGAGCACAACTGCTCCTGCACCCTAGAACCCACGGCAGGCAGTTCACAAGCACCTGTAACTCTAGCTGTTCCCATCAAATCTGATGCCTCTGGTTTCCACAGCCATGCACACAGGCAGGCAGGCACACACACACAAGAATTAATCTTAAAATTCTTGCTACTCGAAGAGGTGGGGGCTGAGTTGGGAAATACACATAAAAGAAATATTTAAAGATAAATTTTATTTTAAAATGAAATACTTTCAAGAGGTAGGTTACTGAAGGTGAGAGAGTGATGTGTATCTTTTGTTCCTTGAACAACTCCAGCTGTGATGACTATAGAGACCACATGGAAAAGTATTAATCCCGCCTTCTTCCTTCTCATTTGGAAGCAACTTTCCTCATCTATACCTGGGGACCATCACTTGGGTTACAAATAATAGGCCCGCCGGGCGGTGGTGGCGCACGCCTGTAATCCCAGCATTCTGGGAGGCAGAGGCAAGCAGATTTCTGAGTTCAAGGCCAGCCTGGTCTACAGAGTGAGCTCCAGGACAGCCAGGGCTATACAGAGAAACCCTGTCTCGAAAAAAAAAACCAAAAATAGATAGATAGATAGATAGATAGATAGATAGATAACAAATGATAGGCCCGAGGCTACAGGCCTCCAGAGAAACTACCTAGGGCAGCTGGACCAAAACAGTCCAGCTTGGAAGTCCAGGCACACCCTAGCTCCCACACTTACACTATAGGGAACCACTGAGCCCATCCTGGGGAAGAACGGAGTTCTTTTCCCTTGAAAGCAACACACTGAACTTTCTCACTTGACTTCTGAAATCCTCCCTGATTCAAAGTCTGTACTTGCTATATTTGCTATTTCCTATGTACGAGCAATGCAGATCATTGTGTGTTTAAGATGAACGCTCTGTGTTTCAATTCAGGCCAAGAGGCCATGATGTTTGAAATTCCATGACACTGTGACTGGGGAGATAGATCAGTTGGAAAAGTGCCTGCTGAAAAAGCAAAGGACCCGAGTTCAAACCCCCAGATGAATGTAAGGAGAAGCTGGGCAGAGTAGCACGCGTCTGCAATCCTAATGCTGGAGGGATGGAAACTAGAGAATGCGTGGGGTTTGCTGGCCAGCCAGTCTAGTTGAGTTGCTGAGTTCTAGGCTCAGTAAGAGATCCTGTCTCAAAATAATAGAGAGGCAGGCAACTGATACCGACCTCTGGCCTCCACACACATATGCACTGGTACTCATATATCAACACAAACATACCCCACACACAGGATGGAGATTGAGGAAAACATCTATATTGACTCTAATATTAACCACCCTGTGCCCTCTCCCAGGGCCCTTGGGGAAAGGACTAACTAACTACAGAACAGCCCAAACCTGCCACTAATAACAACCAACAAACAAACCCACCTATCTGAAAACACTCAGCATAGAGTAAGTAAATCACAGATCCCCAGAGCTGTACTGTGACCCTGACTGTCAGCCACCCTGACATAGAAAGCCAACCCTGAGATCTGAGGCAATTGGAGGAAGTGTCGTGCAGGGATCATGGTAGGCTGCACACTCCACGGTCAGCTCCTCGCTTGTGTGGCAACAGCTCTGCTTTCTCCATTGAGGTACTTCTGTAAATAGGAATCTTGATCCACACAAAAGGGACAAACTCCAAGCTAAATCCAGCCTCCCATAAAGGGCTAGCTCAAGGAAGTAAGAATGATTACAGAGTCCCAAGCCATGGTAAAAACCAAGATTCCTGCCTAAGGACATCTTTTACCACTCAAATCCAAGAGCACATCCGCTTTGGAAATCCCTCTTCTTGGAAGGAAGCTCACTCCAAATACTCAAAGCCACAAGGTGCTGCTGTTTGCTGACTCACACTGACCTGCCCACAGAGCCATGCAGGTGGAAGCAGCTCATACTCAGTAAGCTGGCTTTGCCATCAAGGGACCTCTGCCATGCTGGGGGCATGGCTCAGTTGGTAGTCTGTGCTTCAGACGCAGGCCCACAGACCGGGACATCACACCATCACTATTCTAGTTAAGGCTATTTGTTTTGTTAAGGCAGAGTCTCACCATTTAGTCTACACTGCCTTCAAACTCACCATCCTCCTGCCCCAGCTTGGGTGCTGGGAATACAGACTAGTGTCACTGCACCTGACCACTGACACCATTCATTTTTTATTATAAGACATACCTGGCAAGGGTACTTCTGAGATGAGCCTTACTGAGTCCTCCAAATAGTAGCTTGAACACCACTATTTTACAGAGGATTACTGAGCTAACAAATGATGTACAAAGATTCCAAACCTAGAGCTGAGGACGTGATTCAGCTGGAAGGCTGTTTGCCTACCATACAGGAAGGAAGCCCTGGTTCGATCCCTAGTGCTGTATAATGGCATTCTGGGACATAATGGCAGACACTTGTAATTCTAATACTCAAGGGGCAGAAACAGAAAAATCAGGAATTAAAAGTCATCTTTAGCCACACAGAGACCAGTCTGGGATACATAACAGTCTGTCTTTAAAGGAAGTGGGGGGGGGGGATAACCTACAGCCCACAGCAGGAACCCCACAGACTATTTTGTCCCCTTCCAGCCAGGTTGGAAGGACATCTGATGGATCCTGGGCAAGTTTGAGGGAAGGCTACTTTGAAAACTACTTTGAAACTTCCCAGTCACCAGCACTGTAAGCCATCAGTTTGAGGTGAGAACTATGCTAGCAAATCGTAGCAGGAGGAGATCCTCTGAAGTCAACTTTCCAAACAGGTAATTTGTCTTTGGTCTTGGCCTGGCCTTGACCTTGCTGCAGCCCTAGTGAGACCAAGAGTTGAACCCCAAGACACTCTTACACTCATCAATATATGCTAACAGGCACGACGCAAAGCTTCTCTGGCCTCCTCAGTCAACCACTTGCATGTGGAGGAGCTGCCTGTACTGCAGCCAAGTCTGGACTGGGGTTCTTAGGTACTGTGTTGTCTGGTCTCTTTCTGCAGACAAGTAGACAACTTGGTCCTAACTGCTACTAACCTGGGGCTGCACTAGCACCTTCCTGACATGCTTCTGGTTTGCTGTTCCCGTGTGTTGTTGGTGCCTTAGGAAGCAGAGCCTGATTCCTATAAGAATTGCAGGCATTAAAAAGAATTGGTTTAAACAGGCCTGGGACAGGGCCTAGGAACCTCCCAAGAAGGCAACCAAGCACTCAGAACACCATCTATAGCGCAGCCTTCCACTCTGGATCAACTTAGAAGACAAGGGAGCAGCCAGTCTGTGGAATATAGCCAGCCAGCCCCTGTAAAGGGTCTAGTCCCAGGCTTATCAAACTCTCCTGTGTACATGAATAACTTGCTAATCTGATAAAGTCAGGTAGGGCCCAGAACCTGCATTTTTAGCACCCTCCCATCCCAACCCATATTGTTGATTTACAGACTGCCCAGGTAGCAAAAGTCGAGATTAGGACAGTGCTGTCCCAGAGAAGCACAACATAGCTGGAAAGATGGCCTAGTGATTAGGAGTACATACTGTTTTTCCCAGCACACAAATACCTGTGACTACAGCTCCAGGGGATCCAATGCCTTTGGCCTTCATGGGCACCTGTACTTACGTGCACAAACAGAGATACACACATACACATAATTCAAAATTAAGGAAATCTTTAAAAAGTAAAATAAGAGAAACACAATCTAACCTGAGATGTCCTCTTCAATGTTCTAGCAGCCAGCCTCTGGGCCTATCCAGCTACACCCTTCCATTCCCTCTCCGCTTCTACCACCAGGCCCTGAGCCAGAGCCAGCAGCTCTCAGCCAAGAGGAAAGGCTCAGCCAAGAGTGAGTTCTGGCTAAACTTAGTATTCCCAGCAGGTAAGAATAGGACCATGGAGCCGGGAGGGGGGGGGGGGTCCGTCCCCCACACGCCTTTAATCCCAGCACTTGGAAGGCAGAGGCAGGGGGATTTCTGAGTTCAAGGCCAGCCTGGTCTACAGAGTGAGTTCCAGGACAGCCAGGGCTACACAGAGAAACCCCGTCTCAAAAAACCAAAAGGGGAAAAAAAAAAAAAAGAAAGAAAATTGAAACACACAGAGATTACTGGTCCCACTTTCACTCGGAGTTTCTGATGCAAGGAAATCCTGGCACTGCTTGCTGTCTTTCTGGGTGGGCATCATTATTTTAGAAAAGGCAACTGGATAGACAGAGTAGGTAGGTAGGTAACAGGTAGGTAGGTAGGTAGGTAGGTAGTAAGTAGGTAGGTAGGTAATAGGTAGGTAGGTAGTAGGTAGGTAGGTAGTAGGTAGGTAGGTAAGTAGGTAGATAGGTAATAGGTAGGTAGGTAAGTAGGTAGGTAGTAGATAGGTAGGTAGGTAAGTAGGTAGGTAGGTAGGTAGGTAGGTAAGAAAAAGAGGCAGTATAGGTCAGCAGTAGAATGAATGAATCTTAATAATGTCAAGCATAATCTACATTCTGAACTCCAGATAAAACTGGCAGTGTACTGTTAAAATCCAAGATGGGAAAATCCAACTCTAATACCTTTACAAGGAAAGACAGACAAGTGCTGGGCATGGTAGTGCCCGCCTTCAATCCTAGCTCTATGAGAAAACACAGTGGACACTCATTCAGCATCTCAATACAGTTACCTCAATACGGTTTATACTTATAGATTTTTTTGTTTTGTTTTGTTGTCTTATGTTTGTTGAGGGAAGGGGTAGTTTTTCAGTTTTGTGGGGTTTGGCAGGGGGTTGGGGGGGTTGTTTGGTTTTTGTTTGTTTGTTTTAGTTTTTTGAGACAGTGTTTCTCTGTGTAGCCCTGGCAGCCCTGAATCTCACTCTGTAGACCAGACTGGCCTCGAACTTGGGAGATATTCCTGTCTCTGCCTCCCAAGTGCTGGGATTAAAGGTGTGTTCCACAGCCGCCCCAGCTACTTATTTATTTGTTAACACTGGGGGATTTCCCCCTTTGATCTAGGGTTTCATATAGTGCAGGCTAGCCTCCAGCCTGCTGTCTAGTTGAGGACACTCCTGAATTTCCAATGCCCCTGCATCGACCTCCCAAGTGCTGGGATTGTGGGCCTGAGCTTCCATGTTCCAGTCATGTGGTGCTAGGAATGAACCCCAGGGCTTCCCGCGGACTGGGCAAGAACTCTCCTAACTGTGTATCTAGCACAGGAACTATCTTTACTAGCTCAGTAAACTCTGGACAAGGAGGCAAACTGCTACACAGCAGCACTGAAGGAGGCCTTGAGAGGCCTCTTGGCGACCCCATCACTGAGGAATGAGTCTGTAAGATCACTAAGACGGAGACTGCAGCAGTCACAGGACTGATTGGTGGGGATCTGTATTTGTTTCCCTGTGCAGTCTGAGGACTTTAATTTCTTTTTTCTAAAAAATCAGAGGAGGCTGCCAGGAGGTGGTGGCACAGGCCTTTAATCCCAGCACTAGGGAGGCAGAGGCAGGCAGATCTGTATGAGTTAGAGGCTAGCTTGATCTACAGAGTGAATTCCAGGACAACCAAAGCTACATAAAGAAACCCTATTTTGAAAAAAAGAAAGAGGGCTGGAGAGATGGCTCAGCAGTTAAGAGCACTGACTGCTCTTCCGAAGGTCCTGAGTTCAAATCCCAGCAACCACATGGTGGCTCACAACCATCCATAATGAGATCTAATGCTCTCTTCTGGGGTGTCCAAAGACAGTTACAGTATATTTATGTATAATAAACATATAAATCTTTAAATAATAATAATAATAATAATAATAGAAAAGAGAGAGAGAAAAAAGACTGAAAAGAAATAGTAAATAGGAATTGCAAAAAAGAGGCCAGAAGCCCTAACAACTGCAGTGACACAGATGTGCACCAGTTTAAATGCACTAAGCAAAAAGCCTTAAAGCCAGGCATGAACAATGAAACCCAGAACTATGTACCTACAATAGGAGCATTCAAAGCCAAAAGCACAAAAGGATTGGAAGCAGTGGAAGAGAAAGGGCCATTTCAGAACCAAAAGCAGGGGATGGGGGTGGGGAGGCAATTCTAACATTAACCAAATAGAATTTACAATGAAAATTCATTATAAAAGATGAAGGAGTCATACACACCAGATACAGAAACAGAAACAATAAATCAGTAAGACAAAAGGATCCAATCCCATATGCATTTAACAATACTATCACAACATGCAAGATGGCTCAGTAGATAAAGGTGTTAACTGCCAAGTCTGATGACCTGAGTTTGATGCCAGGAGAGAACTGACTCCCACAAGTTGTCCTCTGACCTACACACATGTACACCATGGCACTTGCATTATGATACAGTGTATGCATATACATATACACACAAGAAAGTAGTAAACTTTAAAATAAATACATGTAATATATAAATATATTTTATATGTTAAAATGTATATTGTAATATAGAACTATATTTACGTATTTAAAATCCAGGGGCAAAAAAAACTACATGAGCAAAATTACTCAATACATGAACAGGAATCTACTGAATGAACTACATACATTGCAAAAGTATGAGTTCACATCTGAGTATACACAAAGCTTTGTCTACTCCAACCGGAAACACATTTTGAGTGTATATAATAATATGTAATCATAAAGATCCACGTATCAAGAGTCAAAGAGGTCTCAGACAGCTCAAACAATCAGAGCCATGCATGGACTGTTTTCTGGCCATATGTAAGAAAAATACACATCAAGACCATAGAGAAGTCATTATGGAAAATGTGGAGAATATATATTATATATGTTACTAACTAACCCATAGGTTAAAGAGGAAATTATGAAGAAATTACAAAACAAATATTAAATTTAAAAATGAAAGTGCTACATGTCAGAATTTATGGACATGGCTGAAGTAACACTAGAGAAAATGTTATGGCTGTGAACAGATTTATCTGAAAATAAGAATTCAAACTTTAAAAGAATGTTAGGAAAGAGAATTAAGAGCCGAGAGTGAAACAGAGGTGAAACCTGGCCACATAAACACAAAACACAAGATTAACAAAAGACCCAAAGCTGTTTCTTTAGTATTAATAGGCAGAGTGTGAGAAAGACAGGCTGAGTTGGTAAAGCGTTTGCCATGCAAGCACGAATTCAGACCACACAGCACCCATGTTCAAGGCTGGGCTCAGGAGAGGGGCTCAATCACAGCACTGGGGCGTAGAGACAGGAGGATCCCAGGGACTCTAGTGGAAACAGAGAGCTCCAGAGCCAAGAAGAGGCACTGCCTGGAAATGGAGATAAGGAGCAACTGAAGAAGACAACCTCTGGCCTCTGTATGTGTCCACGTGGTGAGTACAGCTATACACACATGTACATAGTCATACTAACACACATATACATACACACACACACACACACATAAAACAAGGTAGCAGAGCAACTGAGAAGAACACTTGACGTCCTCCTCTGGCTCCCCTACACATATACTCACATCCAACACCAGAATGTACTAATGTACTCATAGGCATACACACGCATACACACACCCCAGAGACAGAGGCGTACATGGAGAGAGATATACATATACGTGAACAGATAAACAAACAGAATAAGCAAAGCTCTATGCATGTTAGAAAGTCAAAGGCTGTGAGAAAATCCTAAAACACAATATAGAAAGTCAATAGGAAAGTTATAGATAAAAGAAAATTACAAAAATAAAGACAATGTTATGAACAAATACATTAAACTTTAAGGTCTAGGTCAACTGGGTAATTTCTTTATAATTATATAAAGTATCAAAATAGAAATAGCAGGAAATGTGGACTGACTAGGAAAGTGAGCTGTCACAGCTCCAGGCCAGGTTCACAGCCCTGCAGGTAAGCTCTATCCAATCGAAGAACATACAGTGCTCACTGTGTACAAACCACCACAAAGCAGCTTAAGCTATGAGATCCCCACAATCTCACATCTAGAAACAGTATAATATTAGTCAATTAATTTAATTAAGCTTTCAAAAACTGTCACTCAAATCTAAGAATACTTTTAAAATGCAAAAGAAAAAAGAGTCTGTCCCAAGAAGTGAAAGAATTTGCCAAGGGTCAACAGCCATATATGCTAATAACTCTCTGAAACTAGGGGAAAGGGAGTGAAGGCTGAAACTCTTTCCAAAGACAGCACACTTCTTTTATTGTTTATGCTTTTTGTTGTTGTTGTTGGTGGTGGTGGTGGTGGTGGTGGTGGTGTTTCTGTGTTCCTCTGTGTAGCCCTGGCTGTCCAGGAACTCCACAGAATTCAGTATCCAGGCTGGCCTCAAACTTAGAAATCACATGTCTCTGCCTCCCAAATGCTGGAATTAAAGCCAGCACCACCACAACCCGACCCTAGCACATTTCTTTCAAGGCAAGTTTTTGTTCAGCTGGGTCCCTGAGGTGCAAGCCAAAAGAACAAGGTATTCCAACATCAGGAGTGGGAGCAGGGGACAGATAGAATTGCCAACTCTGCGCATGCTATTATCCCCACCAAAAAGAGGGACTGGCATCAAGTTACTAGCAAAACCAGTAAAAGCCATCTTGTCTCATTCACAATCAGTGAGCAAAACCAACCTTCTCCCTTGATACTGCAATAATCACTTTGAAAATTGAGGAGGGGACCACAATAACTACGAAAACTATAAAGAACCAGCAGTTAATTTACTTTGGTCCCCAGTGGGGCAATGTGCAAGGCTGTAGAACCTTTAAGAGGCGGAGCCTAGTGTGAAGTCATTAGGAGAAGCCAGGGTCCTTTTCCTGAGAGGGAATTAAGTACTTCTCTGGGACCCTGGTTAATTAGTTCCAGAAGGAAAAGAAAGGACCAAAGCCAGACCCTGCCCACTCCCCAGCATGCTATCTTACTGTGTCATCTCTTCTCTCACACTAGCCTATCTTTATATCATCAGGAGGTGACACAGCCATGGAGAGACCTTGCCAGAACGGGCACCTGTCCGTTTGTTGTTTGGACATTCTGTCTCTAAAACTGTAAGCTAAATAAAGCTTTACTCTTGAAAAAGTATCCAGCTTCTGGTAGTCCATGAATAATAACAGAACAATGGGCTAATATATACATTCATTCATACTTAAACTACATCAAAGAAGTGTCCCAAATCAGCAGAGAAATGGTGACTAAGAATTCAGCCACCCTAAATGAAAGGGAGGCTCAACTGTAAAGGGCAAACCTATAGATACATACAAGGCTGGGAGATGACGTGAAGGGGACGTGCCTGCTGCACAAGCATGAGGATGAGTGTTTATGTTTTAAACAAACGGCACGGCCCGGTGTGGTGACACACACCTTTGATCCCAGCACTCAGGAGGCAGAGGCAGGCAGATCTCCCTGAGTTTGAGGCCAGCCTGTACTACACAGAGAGTTCTGGGACAGCCAGGGCTACATAGAGCCCCTGTCTCAACCACCTCCCTTCGAAAAGAAAAAACTGGGCACAGCAGTGCATGTCCCTAGGGCTGGCAGGAAAAGATGGGAGGATCCCAGGAGCCTGCGTGGGCAGACAGTCCGATTGTCTAAGGTTCAGTGAGAAACCCTGTCTCATAAGGTAGAGAGCAACAGAAGATAATCAGTGTCCATCTGTGTGAGTGGTGCACACACACACACAGACTCACACAGACACACACACACACTATATGGTTACAGAAATGTAACTTTGTGATATTGAATGAAAAAAATTATACCACTAATCAGAAGCATGGGAGACTGACAGAACTGACCCCTGCATAGTTCCACTACTGACTAAAAGATACTACAGGCAAACCAATCAACAAAAAACCGAGAGACTGAGGGACAAGATGGCAGCAGGGAAAATCAACAAAGCTCCACTACATGGAATACACAGATCTGCAGAGGGATAGCAATCCAATAAAATGAAAGAAAACCAGACAGGAGCTAGAGAGCTGCCCTAACAGTTATGAGGATCTGAACTAGATTACCAGCACACATACATCCAGGGCTTGCAAGTGCCTGTAACTTCAGTTCCAAGGGATCAGACACCCTCTCCCGACCCCTGTGAGCACCCACATAGATATGTGGAGCACACACATTCATTCAGGCACATACACACACAAATATAATATAAATATTAATTAATTAATATAATATAATTAAAATTGTTTTTAAAAAGTCAACAGGTTTCAAAACGAGTGCACACAAGCCTAACCCCAGTACTCAGAAGGCAGAGTGGCTAGATCTCTGAGTGCCAGGTCAGTCTAGTCAACCCAGAAGTTGGCCAGACAGAACTTTGACCACACAGATCCTATCTCAAAAATAAAATAAAATAAAATAAAATAGGACAGAACTTATTACCAAAAAGGAAATCCATAGCTAACAAGCATAGACTGAGGTTTATCATAAGTATGAGCAGGAGAAATCACTAACTGCTAAAAACATCCAAGTGTCAACAAGTGAATACTCAACAAATAAATGCTTGTACAAAATACTCCAAGGAAAGAATGGAGAGACAAGACACCCTCATTCACAAGTAAAGGGCGCCCTCGGGGGCAATCCAGGACTCTCCAGGGGATACATGCAGCTCTGTTGGTAGAGCACTTGCTTAGCACACATAAAGCCTCGCTCAGGTCACCCCAAAGAGAAGACAAAACAAAATAAAACACCAGCATGTAGCAAACACCTAAAATCCCAGTACTTGTTAAAGGCTGCAGCAGGATTATGAGTTCAAAGGCCAGCCTGGGCTACATACAAAACCAAAGCAAAAGGAAAAGTTGTAAAAAATGAAAGCACTGAGGGCAGACTAACAAGGCAGGTGGAGGAAACAAAAACAGCAGAGAGCACACAGAACACCCTGGGGTAAGCAGCAGACAGGGACTGGGTTTTTCATGCCTACCTGCAAAGACAGAAACAGTAAGGATCGTTAACATAATAAAGATGTTCCTGAACTTTCCGAATTTCGTGGAACTGAGTTGCTAAAGGCCATGATTTCTGTCCCTGCGTAAGTTAAGGTGAAAGACTAAGAGCCACAGGCACACATTCCCACCAGGAAGAGCCTTGGTAGTTCACTCTAACTTACAGAACCTGCCAATTTCATTCACAATTTACACCAGCATCTAATTATACTGAACTGAATATTAACTGTTCTAATTGCTTAATGTTTTATTGGCTGGAGCTAAAGTATGGAAGGACAGCTGGCATGGCAAATGGGATTCTGTTTGCCATTAGAAAAGAGAGCTGGGGGCACATGTCTCTCCCATACTCACATCTGCCACCCTGAGGACCAGCATGTCTCCAGGGCACTTCTCTGGGTCCACGCCAAGCCAAGGCCACCAGGAAAATCCTCCCAGGAGTTGGATTTTAATTATGACATCTTGTTTCAGAGTGCTTTTTCCAGCCAGACACAGTGGCACACACTGTAATACCAGCACTCCAGAGACAGAAGCAAGAGGACTGTAGCTAGTTCAAGGCCAGCCTGATCCCATAATGAGACCTATCTCAAAAAACAACACAAAGCTGTGTTAGTGCACACTTATACCCCAGCACTTGCAAGGCAGAGGCAGGAGGATTGCTGAAAGCTCAAAACCAATCTGGTCTATGTATCAAGTTCTCTAGATAGGGAGATCCTGTCTCAAAACAAAGCAAAACAAAATCAAAACAAAAACAAATAACACATTTTCCCAGGGATTAGGGTTTTAGTTCAGTAGTACAGCACTTGCATGCAAGGACTTCAGCTTCAAGAAAGTACCAGACATGGTGGCACATGACTTTAACCCCAACAGTCAGGAGGCAGAAACAGGTGGGTTTCCAAGAGTTTGAGGCCAGTCTGGTCTCCATAGCAAGCTCTACACCAGTCAGGGATATATTGATACCCTATTTCAATTTAAAAAAAAAAAAAAAAAAGGATGAATTCTTTTCCAACAGCAGGAATGGTGAGGAAATGTTTTCTCCCACCACAGGTGAGTACAGAGGTAGCTTATTCAGTTCCTCAGAGCCACCAAGGACACAAGCACCTCTCACTGTCCTACTCTATGACTGTCATTCTGGCTTGAAGCTCCTAAGATGATAGTGGCGTATCTGGGAAGCCTTTTCTCACAGAGGCAAATGGAAGGCAGAGAGCGACTCTACCCCAGAGCGCCTTGCTGGTTATCTATGAAAACCAGAGTGCACTAGAGCCTTGGCTCTAGAAGGTGATGGGGGTACGGATTACAGGGGTATCCATGATGGTGTGCAAGGCAGGTGTGCAAAACTGGAGAAATGTACTCTCATCCCAAATTGTTCCCCAGCTGTTTCCACACAATCAACTTGCCAGCAGTAGCAGCTGGTGTTGGAAGGGTGGGGGAGTTGCGGGAGCAGACCAAGAGGGTTATAAGGAGGAAAACCAGGCCAGGATAGAAGAACAAAGAGCAGGCCAGGTGTTAAAATATGCACTGTGGAAAGAAGAGTCACCTAAGATGCCCCAAAGCCACAGACTCAGGCTAAAGACGGCACTGGAGACTTTGACAATTCTACTAAAAGTCTACCTAAGAAACAAATGTAAGCATTCACACTTGTGCACAGGGGCTAGGGAGAGAGGTCAGGAAAGTGTTTGTGGTGCAGGTGTGAGGACCTGAGTTCAACCCCAGCACCAAAGTAAAAGCTGGCAAGGAGGCACTAAGCTCTAACCTCCCAGGTGGGGAGGTGGGGAGGTGGGGAGGTGGGGAGGTGAGGAGGTGGGGAGGTGGGGAGGTGGGGAGGTGGGGAGGTGGAGGAGAGGAATCCCTGGGGCTCATTGGCCAGCAGTCTAGCCACACCTGTAGTCCCAGTACTTAAGGTAGAGGCAAGAGAATCTCCAGGTGACCTTCGATTACATTGTGAGTTTGAGATAAGGCCAGTACCTAGGCCAACTCAACAGGGCAGAAAAAAGAAACATTTCTTCAAACCATCTTTCCAAAAGATATGTTTGTTTCTTTTAACAATTCTCAGAACACTTTCTAAATTGTCTGTGTTAACTTTTACAGTGATGGGGATGAAAACTCAGGGCCTCTTACATGTTATAAGAACTTCCCCCAGCTCAAGGTAACATTTTCAAAGTGGTTGCGCATCCATTATGTGTGCAAGTTCCACTCTCTCCTCAATAGCCCAACCGGTGTAATGCATCCAGGCTAATAGACGGGCCTAACTGAAACTTCTGATTCGGCCAGAGTCTGGAGATGCAGGGTTCTTTCATGTGCACAGGGCCCACCGCAGGACACTGGGCTGCGGAAACACTGCCTGCCTAATGCAGCCTTAAAGAATCTTCTAATGTCCTAAGCCCCTGAGCAGGAAGCAACTCTCAAACACAACACCAGGCACCCAGGGCCACCGAGGTGCTGTGTGTACAATCTACATCAGACACTTCCAGGAAGATGCTGGTGGCAGAGTCATTCATCAAGCAGGCAGCTGAACAAGGAGAGACTGCTGGGTCTCCACAAACACAGCATGCCCCCGGGGACAATTCTGCACCTCCTATCAGAGGGACAGGTCAAATGCATAGCTATAGCAGGGAGAGTCAATTGATGTGAAGGGACCCTTAGCAAGAAAGAGACCCTCACATAAAGCAGAACCTTTCAAAAGGGCAGGGTTTTTTCTTGTTTTTGCTTTTAAGACAGGGTCTCATGTAGCACAGGCTGGCTTCACAGTCACTATATAATCACAAATGACCTTGAACTTCTGATCGTTATCTCCCCAGAGCAGGGTTTCCAGGCACACACCATCACCTGCTTTTATGTGATGCTGGGGATAGAACCAAGAGCTTTGTGAGCTGGAGGCAATATAACTCAAGCCATGAGCTCCATCTCCAGACAGCAAAGGGGGTTTTCTAAAGTCCGCAAACTCAGAGCTGTGTTGTAGGGTCTAACAGTTCTGTTTCTATACCCTAAGGCCTGCACCTTGTCTCCTGCAAATGGTACCACAGGGACATTTTTACACTTGACTTCTGTCTTCTTTCCCTCCTGCCAAGGAAACTCTCATGCAGTCTCCTCCTCCTTTAGGTGCCTTCCCAAGGCTGGAATCTTCAAGTGCTTTTGCATGTACCCGCCCTTATTCTCCAAGCAAACAGAATCCCTTACATGGCCTTAGCTTCCTGGGTCACCCTGCCACTTGTTTTCAGAGCGATAGTCCTTTATATCAACCTCATCCTAAAACAGCCTTTCCCTTCAGGGCCTGTCATAACCCCCCCTCTCTGAATGCCCACCAGTGGAGCTATCCCAAGGAAGGGCCCAAGAAGCCATAGGCAGCCAGGCAGCCCTGGTGCCACTGCTGCAATGCCTGCCGGCAAGTGTCTGTCCTGATACCTAGCAGACACAAACCCCCCACCAGTGCGTACCTGACTTGCCACCAGGTATCATTATAATTAGTCACTGTAATTGAAGCTGAACACAATTAATTACATAATTTTTGAAGTGTTCAAGTTTAATTCCATTAGAATTACATCATGAAACCAGGGAATTACACAGGATTACCAACAAAAAGCAAATAGAAATGAATGAAAGAAACTCCAGGCTGACTCCCCGCATGCCTGACTCATAGCCAAGGCTGAAGCAAAACCCATCACCACACCTGTTTTAAATCAGCCTGTGGCAGCCAGCCAGTTGGGGATCATTAAGGACCCATCTCTGAAAGAACTCATAGCCTGCACCCAAACTGTGGACACAGGCTTGCTGGATACTCAGAGTCAGTGTGACGCTGAAGACCACTCCCTGTGAGGGAAGGTGGTGTCTCTCACAGATGCCATTCCCCACCTTGGTTTTTTAGGTCCAAATGGCATCCTAGTAAAAAGCCACTCATCTGTCCCATTTGTCATGGCCTCTCCCAAAATGGAAAATTTGGGTACATTCAGTCTGGGATGAGCCCTGGCCTGGCCCTCCCTGTTATCTCCTGGGGAGTATGGCATCACCACACACAACCTCCCAGTTCAATTCCTTGCTGCCCATCTAGTCTTGCTGTAGTCCATTCTTCATATGGAGCTTCCGGAAGAATATTTTGCAATGCAAATCTAAGCCTTCAATTATCCATCTTCAATTAAGAAATCGGTTATTTCTCCAGGTCTTAGAAAACAGAATGCCTTCAAGGGGCTGTGCTACAGGCCCTGCTCCCTTTGTCCCTAGAGCCCTAGGTGCCCACATGCTGGCGCTCAGTTCTTCACCTGGTTCCTGTCTCTGCGGTTGGAGAAAGAGGCAAGGCCCATTTTTTCCGAAGCACCCACCCCTCAGCCTGGTACACAGGGATACTCTGCCTTGAGATCTCTCCCCAGTGAAATCTCCCCAGAGGGTTATTTCATGCTGAAAAAGATCTAAGGCAGCCAGGCACCATGAGACACACTCTAGAAGTAAGCAGGGAGTTTCACAGATGGATCAATTGGAAAAGTGCTCACTGTCCAAGCATGAGCCCCAAGTCTGAGCCCCAGACCCCAAATAAAAAGCCAGGTGAGTGAGGCACACCTATAATCCCAGTGCTGGAGAGATGAAGACAGAAGGAACCCTGAGGCTCACTGACCAGCCAGTCTGCTTGGTGAGTCCCAGTCAGTGAGAGACCCTGTCTCAGAAACCAAGGTGTTGGATGACCGTGGAAACCGTGGTGACACACACCTTTAATCCCAAGCACTCTGGGGGGGCGGGGGGCTTGAACCTCTGAGTTTGAGGCTAGCCTGGTCTACAGAGTGAGTTCAAGGACAACCAGAACTATACAGAGAAACTCATCTCAAAAAAACAAAAACAAAAACAAACAACAAACAAAAGGTGTATATCTAAGAAATGATAGCCAAGGCTGTAATTTGGTCTCCATGGGTAGCTGCACATATGTGCATACACATTTGCACACATTTGAGCGTGCGCGCGCACGCGCGCGCGCGCACACACACACAGGGGGACACACAGAGCAGGGACAGCCCAAGTAACCTGTGGAAAATACAAGTTGATCCAGAAACAAAATGAATTATTTCACTTAAACACACTATGTTATTTCTAAAGCCAACACACATTTTTACATATTTTCTCTTTATTTTTTGTTATACTTTTTTTCTTTAACTTAATCATTTCATAACAAACCATTGTCATCCCCAACTCCCAAGGTCTGCAAGATGGATGAGCAGGTAAAGGTACTTGCTGCCGAGTATGACAACCACAGTTTAATTCCTGGACCCAAATAGCAAAACAAAAGAACTTCCAAAAGTTGTCCTCTTAACTCTATATATGTTATGCCTTGTGTACTCTCCTATACACATGTACACACAAAAGAACCAAGCATAAATAATGCCAAGTATATCAGGCATGCAATGTTGTATAATTTTCTGAATCCAGTCATCCAAAAACTCAGTTCCCAATAATAAATCACTGAGAAAAAATAAGATGTATAGAGTGTCGCTGTGACTAGGATGCTCTCAGAAAGTCATTGAATACCCACAAAGGACATCATCCCTTCCTGCAAACTAAAAACAGACCCCCTGAAGAGGTGCTGTCCTGAGGATATTGGAGGATTTGAGTGGCAGGTACTAAATCAGCTTGACTTCCAGGTCTGGGAAAGAGGTGGCCCTGGCCAGCACAAGGTTAAACACTCACAGTACAAATAGCAACTCCCTTCCCAGCACCTAGATGCTCTGAAGTGAAGATCTCTCCCAAAACTCATCCAACATAGCTGTGTGTGCACGTTATATGCAGATACATTTGGATGAGGACAAGGGGCGGGTGAGTTAAAAAAGAGGGCTTCTTTCAGGCAGACCGTCTGATGAGGTCTGCATGCAAGAGTGCAGGATAGTGTTTTCTTCCTGCTAACAAGGAAGCAGAGAATGTATGAAGGCTAGGAAGGTCACAGCAACAATAAGTCTGCCTGAGGTTGGGATTTGAGTCTCAGGCCAAGGCAAGCCAGGTTTCACAGAGCACTCCCATGGGGCAACCCAACCAGGACCACTGCACTCTCCTGCTACTCGGTAAACCAGACAATGAAGAACTCTTCTCAGGAAGACCACAGGAGGACCCAAGAGTTGCTCTCCCTACACAGTGCAGTTTGTACATCCTCCACGGAGCTGTGTATAGATACCATGGAATAAACCAAGGGCCTAGGCCATGACCCACTAGTGCCCAGTGCCCAGGAAACGAGGCCTGGCAGTGCAAAAAATAAACTCCCTGACCTATCACCAGCAGACATATGCTGGCTACAGTTTATAAAATCCAGCCTGTGAGCATCCTGTCCCTTTCCTTCTCATTCCTGTCACCTGACATGGGAGCCCCTAGATCCAGAGCTGGGAAAGTTAAAGTGAAGGGCACAGAGGTCTACCAAATTCAAGCTAAACTAAGGTCTGCAAGTAAAGAAATTTTACCCACTCCATCTCCAGCAAAAATAGACTGGTCTCTCTTATGGTCTCTATCTGTGTCTGTCTGTCTCTGTCTCTGTCTGTCTCTCTGTCTCTCTGTCTCTCTGTCTCTCTGTCTCTCTCTCTCTCTCTCATGTCCTCTCTCTCTTTCCCCCTCCCTCCATCCCTCTGTCCTTGGTACAGGGGATTGAACCCTGAGCCTCTCACATTCTAGGCAAACACTCTATGCTGAACTGTATTCCTAGCCCACAATTTTGCAGAATTCTTAAGAATTAATCAAAGTCCCCCAAAAAATCTACCATAGGCTCCAAACTCTGGGTCTGAATCCATCTCTGTCTACAGCACCAACCTTTAGCCCAGGCATCCCTCTTCCCTTTGCTGGCCCACTCCCTCCACTCTGCCCCTACAGCAGCAGTCCACACCCTCTGGACCACCCTGCTCCTCTCAGATCCCACCTGCTACCCTTGCTTCTACAGATCCATGCAAATGTTTGCTTGTCCAGCCAGACAATGATGTCACCAGCACAGAAATATCATAGGTAGAGCTTCCTTGGGGTAATGAAAGAACAGAGAAAGTGTGTACTATGAAGACCGCTGCTCTGAACCAGGGCTGGCTGAGGGCCAAGCCCACGAGAGCTTCTGGGCAATGGGCTGGTGCAAGCATTCCTCTGGCGCAGACACCCAGGCCTGAGCACTCTGGCTCCAGGCTTGCTCTGACATTGGCTGGGATATAACGAGATGGCAAGTGAAGGCAGCACCTCCCTCTCAGGCTGCACATACACTTGATAACAAATCTCCAGCATAAAACTGTTCTATCCAACTTCATTTTGTAAGTAGATTTTAGGGAGCTGAAGACATGGCTCCGTTCGTTGGTAGTGCATGAGGTCATGAGTTCCATCTCCAGCACAAGGGGGTAGGGGATGGGGAGACCTACATGGATTTGAGCCAACATGTACAAAAAAGGAAATTAATAAATAAGAATACAAATCAAACGCAGTCCTTCAGTAGGTTTCCAAGTATAGTCATTTTACTAGAACTGCCCTAACTTCCATAATATTAAGAACCAGATCTCAGTTGGAATGTAGTTCTATGGGAGTGTTAGCCTAGCATGGGCAAGGCCCAGGGTTCAATCCCCAGCACCGAAGGGGGAAAAAAATCAACTTTACATTCTAAAATTAACTACTTGAGTATCCCCAGCAGAGCATGGAAAGGCCAACCCCTGAAAGAGGCCACAGCCCTCAGGCAACACTTTCCAATTGTGCACAGCCCTAGGAGAGAGCATGGCAGATAGGATATGCAGAATCTAAAGTGGACAGCAGGTGCCACAGGGGTCAGGATGGCTGGATGCTGCCCCAGCAGCCATCAGATACATTGAAGGAGGAAGCTAGCACGGAGAAGAGAGCTCAGAGCCCCCCAGCCTATGACAACTGTTTCCTAGGAAGCCCCCACCCCACATATGGCCTTCCTTGCCCGTGCAGCCCCAGGCACACTGACAAAGGCTTCTCCTGGCTATTTGGTCTGCCTCCTCCCAGAGGGAGGCTGCCACTCCTCCACGCGGGAAGGAATGCATGCAGTCAGGCTGAAGCCTCAGATGGCTGTCCAGAGGGAGCTTCTCGGGGCAATGTCCAAAAACCAGCAAGATTCTGGCTTTGCTTCTGCAGAATGAAAGATTTGGATGCAGTGAAGACAGACATCTATCAGAAGTTCTGTCTGCCAGCCTGGGGAATGTGGTCTCCATTCCATGCCAGAGTAAGCTGCTGTGGGTGTTTATGGACAGGCGCAACATGACGAAATCAATGGTTTGAGAAGATTCATCTGGCAGCCATGGATTTCAACCTGCTTCAAATGGATAATTTTGAAACAAGCAAAGATTACAAACTTAGGTTGTGTATGTTAGAAAAGACAAGATTTCACCAGCAATAAACAACCCCCAAACAATGTATGCGTACACACACATACACACACACAAAGATTTCATTAAAGTATCATCAAACTATGGGATGACAACATAATTACATACCGACACGAAGCCATGGAAAACAACTGCAAACCACTTCTAACTCCCCGATAATGACCTTCAACCATAACTGGCAATATCCTTTCTTTCCCAATCCCACGTTGTGCTGACAAACCGTACATGCCGGGGTTGAAGACAATAGTGGACAAGGGTGAAAAAGAAAGGCAATTCCTTCCCTTAGAATGGCTAGCTTCAGGTGACCCTGTACCACTGTAGAATGGTAAGGCCAGATAAAGCACCTGGTCACCCCATGGGTCCCCTGTGCTCACTGCAAAGGCTGTGGTGAACCTCATCACCTGGAAGAGGCATCTAGCGGCAGCCAGGCTTCCTGTCTGACTCCAGGATTCCCACACTTGCCTACTGAGCAGAAACATGATCACAACTTGAACCTGTCTCCCACTTGGCTGGAAGATGTGAGAGCACGGGCTGTTGTGAAAGCAAGAAACTGAGGTAAAACTGAAATAGGCAAGCCACTGTGTAAGCGTCCTGACACATGAATGCAGGCTCCCAGGCCATGATTGCCAGATTTGATTTTCTGTTCCAAAGCCTTGCAGCTGTAACACAGAATGAATGTAACTACAGCTCTGTTCAGAGTTTCACCTCTGTGTGCTGGGATACATAGTTTTGTTTTATTTTGTTACTGAAAAGGTCTGAGCACCCCGGCTGCTCTTGGTGAAGGCAGTCCAGAGCAATGTAAGGTGGAATCACAGCAGTTAGGTTCTAGGCCAACCAGCACGGGAAACAGAAAGAACAGAGCACAGCCTGGAGTGGAGGGACTCCCCTGTAATCACAGCTTGGGGGGAGAAACAAGAATAGCAAGTGTTCAAAGGCATTCTTGGCTACACAGCCAGTTCCAGGCCAGCCTGAAATCCTGTCTCAAGACATAAAATGGCTGGTTATGACGGAACACCCTGGTGGGATATGTTGAAGAAGCTGAGATAGGAGGATTAAAACATTAAAAAAAGGGGGGAAAAAGGATACAATAGATTTGGCCAGCAAGACAGCTTAATAGGTGAAAAGCACTTGTCACACAAGCCTGAAGGCCTGAGTTTGATCCCTAGTACACCAGTTAAAAGAGAAAACTGACACCAGAAAGTTGTCCTCTAACCTACACGCATGTGCGCGCACAAACATGCACACACACTCACATGCATACACACTTTATACAGTTAATAATAAAACAATTTTTAAAACAAAAATTTTTAAATGTATTTGTTTCACCAGTATCTGTCCAGCCTTATGAAATGATGCAAGAAAATGGTGATCAGAGCAAAAGAATGTGGCCATCTCCAAGGGGGAAAAAAAAATCCTTTCCAAATCTCAATTAAAAGAAAAAAGTTGTTGTGTTGTAATGTCCAATCTCCTTAAGTAGTAATTTAAATTTTCATTTACATCTTATCTTACAAAAATCTCAAAATAAGGAAGAACCATAAATACTTAGTCTTAAAAAAAAAAGTTGTCATAACACTGAAGATGACGGGCCTGGCAGGGCAGGAGCAGAGCAAAAATTGACAGGCAAAGGTGACAGAGCTTGGGGCTGCCTTGGGAAGGCTAAAGGTGGCTCCACAGTAGCCCTTCCTTACCCATCAGCCCCCAGGCCTTGCTGAGGTTTGCAGCTCCCAGCTCTTGAAAAACAAGTTTGCCTTCCAGGCCCAAAAGATGGTTCAGACAAAAAAGGCACATACCACTGCCTGACCTCCTGAGTCCCATCCCTGCGAACCTCATGGCGGAGGAAGGGGACCTCGCTCCCAAGTTGTCCTCTAGCCTTACTCTTACTACATGCACAACAAATAAACGTAACTTTAAAATAACACCTTGCAGCGGGGTTGGCACACACCTGTAATCCCAGCACTTGGGAGGCAAAGGCAGGCGGATTTCTGAGTTTGAGGCCAGCCTGGTCTACAGAGTGAGTTCCAGGACAGCCAGGGCTACACAGAGAAACCCTGTCTCGAAGAAGGAAAAAAAAAAATAAACCTTGCATTCTGTGATTTTTACTAACTTGGAAAACAAAGCGCTCTCTCTCTCTCTCTCTCTCTCTCTCTCTCTCTCTCTCTCTCTGTGTGTGTGTGTGTGTGTGTGTGTGTGTGTGTGTGTGGTGTATGTTGTATGAACACCTATGTGTGCAAGCACTCAATGCTTCCTCTCTCCCGCTCCAGCTTATTTTTGAGACAGGTCTCAGTGAACTTGAAGCCCATCTTTTGGCTGGGCTCATGAGGAAACTCTGGGGATCAGCCTGTCTCCTCCCATAATCTGGAGTTAGTTCCAGGTGTGCCCCCCACGCCCTCCCTGTTTCTGTGCCTGCTCCTGTTGCCTTCACAGCAGGGCTCTCACTCACAGAGCCATCTCCCCAGCCCCTTTTACTTTTTACTTTCATCAAATCGTTTTTTAACAGAGTAAACATGGCAATAAACCAGCGTACTCAGAGGTCCAAGAGAACAATCTAGTAATAGCACTTAAAATGAGTTCACATGGTTTTGAATCTTTAAAACATCAAATTACATTAGAAAACAAAAGTCACAATTTATTAGCAAGAAAGATCCAACTGAAAGAACACTACCTTGCTTACAGGAGGGCCGTGAAAGACGCTCTTGAGCTGTGGCTTTGGTATATGTTTTACTTTTTCAGTCAGGGCCTCACTTAGCCCAGGCTGTCCCCAAACTCTATGTATTCAAGGACGACTTCTGATCATCCCTCATCTACCTCCCCAGTATGGGGATTTCCGGGTGTGCAGCATGGTGTTGGGTGTGGCACCTAGAGCCTGGTGAGGTAGCAGGCACTCCACCAAAATGCACTACAGCCTAAAACCCGACTTTAGTTTATTCACAGATCTGAGAGCCTCTTCCACCTTAAAAAAATAAAAGCTGTCAACACCCAAATACATTTTAATGACAATACGAACAGTATTTTACTGCTCAGTTCTATAATGTTCGCTTAAGAAGATAGCTATTTTGTCCATTTGTTTCTCCCTTAACGAAACTCAAGATGCCTTGCAAGCAACCATAGGCAACTTCTTTACAATGTTAGCTGCACTTTCTTACTGAACAAGTACAACAGCTGCAGCGTCGCTCAAGGTGATGTGAAAAAGAACCAGCTACTTGTCAGTTCAGAGCTTAAGCTCCGGCAGTTTCCTCCAGCATTAACTGCATGAATCAAACACTTGAAAGCATCCTTGATTTCAAACCTGGGTGAATGGAGGCAGCCTGGGTTGCAGACTCGGGTGTCTTAGAAAGATGTGGCCTGCCTTCCCCGCTCTGCGTCCGAGGATGCTTTAATGGAAGGAAGCAGGATGGAGTCAGAGCTACTCAAAGTGAATCTCCTGCTCGGCTATTGCTTCCTCGTTCTGCAGGGCGTCTTCCCAGGAGCCTTCGGTCTGATTACCCTTCCTCTCATAGAGACACCCTTCCTCTTATAGAGACACCCCCCCAACCCCAGTTCCCTTACCCCATTTCCAATGGCCCAAGGCTCTATTAAACACAAAACTCTTGCCAAATGCCTGTGGCATCCAACAGTAAGAGAAAAATCAGATGAAAATGAAGAAATTGGCATCTCTTATTTAATGTAACTTTTTTCAGTGCTGGGATAGAACTTTTTGATTCTCATAAGCTAGGCAATCGATCTGCCCGCCACCCACAGCCCTAAAAAAATCTTTTGTTTCTCTGTTTTTCAGAGCGGGTCTCACCGGAGCTCACCACTGGGCTGGCCACAAACTCTAAGATTCACCTACCTCTGGCAACCTGCCGAGTACCAGGATAAAAGGTGTGTGCACCACCATGCCAGGCATAGCCTTAAAACTTAAAGAGGTTTACGATGAACTAGACATTTCTCAAAAGCCGCGTTCACCCTCAGATTCTTTTTAACTGTATCATTTAATGTGAACAGTGTACCATAGCACTTTTTAGGCATTCTGGGTACAGCACCACAGAGGCCAATAACACAGGTTCAGTCAATCCCAATCCCTTTGGGCAAGGATATGCCCTTCCCTGCCAAACAATGCTTTGCTCACTAACTTTCTCAGAGCCCAGGTCGAAAAAGAGAGACAGAGCTAAGTACAGTGGTTCGAGTCTATAATGATAGCATTGGGAGGTGGGGACAAGGCAGGAGGATTGCTGCATGTTTGAGGTCAGCTTGCTCTATAGAGATCCTAACAATAAATTAATAAATAATTTAAAAAGTGCAACTAAGGAAAGCCAAAACATGACCAAGACCAACAACTCCAGATGATCCTTAGAAAAATCCAGTAACTACAGACACAGGAAGACCTGACTTGGAACAGATAGAAAGTCAAGGCCACAAGGGGCTTTCAAGGAGCAAACCCTCGAAAACTGAAATGGAAAACTCTGAATGTTCTCAGGGAACTATGGCTTTGGGATGTTAGTGAAATGCATCCCACACCAAGTTCACATTCTTAAGGTTTTCAGTGAAAGAGTCCATCATTAGGGGAGGATCTTTAGGCTCTCAGTGAAAGAGTCCATGATTAGGGGAGGATCTTTAGGTTTTCAAAGGAACTTGTCACTGAACATCAGGCTATCATAAAATGTAAACGTATTCTCCCATTAAAAAAAAAAACAAAAGGAGTGAGCATATATGCCTTCTTTAACCCCAGCACTCATTAAGGTAAGGCAGGCGTTATCTCCGAGTTTGAGGCCAGCCTGGTCTAAGAGTTTCAGGACAGCCAAGGCTATGTAGGGACCCTGTCTCAGAAAAACAAAACAAAAACCAAAAACAAAACAAAATAAGAAAAAAAAAACATGATCAATTATAGCCTCTGAGATCCTTTTTCTCTCAGACATGACTTGGATGTCCAGGTGAAGAGTAATATGGGGCAAGGAGAGGCTGTGGCCTCTCTTCAAATATCACCAACAAAAACGAATAACCACCAGCAGTGTCCCTCCACTTGGCTGCGGTCAGACTCCTGTGCAAGAGTCCAAGAGTCCCACCTGTTTCCAATTAGATACCAGAATTGCCAGAGTGTTTAAACTACATTTGCTTGCTACTTACACAAAACAAGTCTTCCAGGTTTTTTTTGAATGGTTAAAATATGTTAAAATAAGATTAAGGGTCTGGCTTAAACAATCAGAGGCAGGGGAATTTCAATTGAAACCAAAACTATCTCTCTGCGGCAGCAATAACCCAGAGCTTCAGACAAAACAAACGGAGGAGGTAGACACATTTCTGCTGCTGACAATGACTAATAAAAATCAGACTTTCCTTGGGAAGGGCAACTATACTTTAAAGCTACGTATTAAATTTCAAATAAATTTAAAATGATTCCTATAGTCCCTTACAATCTGATATATCAGAATAACTTACTATAGTAGCTTTGACCAGGCATTTGTGATATGGCCCAGCAAGATACATGAAATTGTCATAAACTATAAAAGGAACCAAGTGTGAGAATGGAGTCTGTCTCTGAAAGGCTTTTCATATGATGGAATTTCTCCTAAAACAATATACACATTTTCCCCTACCCAATCTATCGTTCTTCGCCTTACTGTGGAATGGAGACACAGGATTCTACCTCTGGCCTTGTTGTCTCTGATCATCAATGGGAAGCCCCCACTTACTGGAAGGTCTTTCTTCTTAGACTACCAACTGAGAAGGACTTTTAAAACTTTTAAATGTCCTGGGCTCAGCGGGGTGGCCCAGACTTCAGGTCAGCTAGGGGGATCAAGAGAGAGTAATTCCTGGGTAGACAGAGCTGTTGTTCCCCTTTCCAACGTAGGCCTGTGCTGATGGAAGACAGCCCAAACAGCTTCCACACACCCAACCCCATCAAGAGCTACTGCATTTATTTTATCCTTGCACTGACTTGTGCCTTTCAAAAAAATAAAAATAAAAAAGGGTTTCACCACCCAGGCAAACGCTTTGAGCAACTGATAATAACCCTTCCCACACCCAGACTCTTAAGACACCTATATTAAAAAGAACCAAGGAAAGAAAAACCAGGAGTGCCCTGCATCATTTGTTCGTTCATTGTCCTATCAAAGGCACTAACTAAGCAGGATATTTTAATTGAAATGATATACTTATTACAAGAAGCAGTGTCAGGCTGCAGGAAACACATACACAAACACCAGGGTGAGCGATTCCAGAAGTGGAGGGGGAAAAGCAACCAGAAAATGGACTTGCACCAAAAACTGAGTTTGTTTTCTGACTTGAGGAGAGAACATTTTTGAAGTTCACTTTTGCAGAGGATTCTCAATAAAGAACAGGGAAAGCACTCGAAAGGGATACAGCCATGGGCAGGCCCCATCCCCCCCAACAGTCAGTCAGTGCTCCACTAATCCGAAAACAAGTTACAAGAGTTAAATATATGTCTTTTCAAACATGCATTTAAGAGATAAATTTATACAATGGTGTTTCTCTTTTTCAAAAAAAAAAAAAGTTGGTTTTTACAAGTCTGAGGCAGGATCAAAACTCGTTCAACTCGTCTTAGCAACACTAGGGCACTCTTAAATTTTTGCAGGACAAGCCTTGGTTGGGGATGAGAAGGGAAACAGGCCAGTTTTCAGAAACTTTTCAGGGGCAGACATCCACTTCAAGTTCCCAGGTTGTCTTAAGATCCAAGAAGCAGGGGAATAAGAACATGGTCCTCGAGGAGTACAGGGTCCTACTGCTTACCTAGCCCTAAGTCACTCCTGCTGAGACTCAGCAAGACCCACACTAAGTTCTCAGTGTAACCTAAAGAATACTCACCCAAAATCTCCAGCTCCCTGTTGGGGAGAAAGAACTGAGGAACCTCAACCAGAGACCAACTCAAAATCCCTGGACCCATCTGCAGATAAAGGAGCAGATAAAGCGGACTCAGCCTGCTCACTGAAACCACCTAAGGCTTCATCTACCAAAAGGCAACAGGCTCCGAAACAACAACAGAGCTTAAACTAAATGTTTTGTTTGTTGTTACTTTAAGATCAACATAAAGTTCATTCACATCAACCATAAGAGAAACTTTGAATGAAGCCATTTGCTTAAATGGCCTCAAGATCCCCAGGAAAGCTAATCCATGGGGGGGGGGGGAGGACACACTAATATACACCGAGTTCATAAAATCTAATAACTCTCAAAATCATTTTTTTGGTCTTCTTTGGGAATGTGTAATAAAAGAACTTTATTGATATTAAACTAGGATGTCACATGGGGGGGGTGAAAATTAAGGTTTCTTAAAATTCCACAACGGGTTTTACAGTAAGCACAGGAATTAAATTATGGTAAAAGGGAGCTATTTTTACTAAAATAGGGTAGACCAATTAATCAAAAAATGCCATCCGGCTGTGTTCATTACATCAGGAATCTAATTTACACAATAGACTATGGAGTAATCCATTTTAGTCAATAAATACTCAAACTTCTTTAAGCTTTAATCTTATCAGAAATACATATTTCACATAGTCTTCCTAGTTAAGAGAGAAACGGGAGGAAATTTCATAACGAGTATGAGTCTGCCTTATCGTCCTCACGTAGGCAAGAGCAGAAAAAGCAAGCACAGTTAAAAGTTGTTTCACTCCACTTATAGATGTTTTAATCCAATCGGCTTCGTTTCCTACAGGCCTACATGTGGCATTCGTTTGTTTCAGAGTCCTAAGGGTGCTGTGGGTTAATAAATATCACCAGTCCTCCGGGTTAGAAAAGTTCACTCAAGTTCATCTTCAAGCACACTTTAGAGTTGGGAGCAAAGGCGGTTCCCTAGAGATGTTATGGAACAACACACACACACACACACACACACACGCACACATGGCAAGGCAGCCTCTATGGACCACAAGACTGTCCCCTCTTTCCTTTCCGGTGTCCCCCAATGATCAAAGCTCTGAGGGCTAATTTGCCGCTCACCTTCAACTTGGCTCCAGCTACGCACAACATCCACCTGGCAGAATCCCGGGGCTGTCCAGGCGCCGAGAACGCGGAGCTAGCACTAGCAGGGAGGACCCCGAGGGCGAGCAGCTGGCTCCGATGAGGGGTGGCAGGCAGAATAGCATCCTCTGGGCACGCAGGCAGCTCCGCCGCGGATTGGGAAGCCCCGATACCATCCCCTCGAGGCGATGGGGAACCACAATCAGTCTCCTTACAGTCCAGTGGGGCCCCCGGGGCTTTGCTTTCGAGAACCGGGCTGGAGAAGGTAGCTTGGAGCGGACCTGCCGCGCGCTCCATAGCTCCTGGGGCCCTTTTGCAGAGAGGACAGAACACGCCCCTCGCAAAAAAGAGTGAGGGGCTGGAGTGATGCAAGCGACCGGTCACCGAGGGGGGAGCCCTGGAAGTCCCTGAGACACGCAGCTAAGTCTGTCTGCACCGATCGGTGACCCGGGGGGCGGGGGGAGCACCCCGAGACCGGGTCACGCAGCGGCCTGCGCTCGGTGGAAAGTTGCAGCCTTTCTCCTTCACCTTCTCCCTTCTCCGGGGCTGATCCCGCACTCTGCGCGACCCACCAGCGTCCCCCCCACACACACACCGCAAGCCAAGTTTGTCCCTTCCAAAGCTTCCCCCACAACCCCTTCCCGGGGAAGTCCCCGGGCGCAAAAAAGGGGGACAGATCCAGCTCCGCAGTCACTTTCACGCAGCACACACACAAAAGAGCGCGGGGCTTGCGGGTTGGCCCCGGGACGTAAACAAACGGGGTGGGGGAGGGACCCGCCACACGGGGTAGCCGGTCCCCTGGCCGGGTCAACACCGGTTGACAATCCCTTACGGGAGTAGTGGAAAAGAGGAATGGTGGCGGCTGGGCCCAAGGGGACCCGCTTGAGGAGCAGCCAGGAGCTCCAAGCTACCCGCCGTCTCCACGACAAGGGGCCACCCGCCAGCCTGGCCGTCGCCGCCGCCGCCGCCGCCAGCCGCCGGTGGCCGATCTGACCCTCCCCCGGAGCCGGCGGCACCACAGCGCCACCAGCTCCAGCTCCGCCGCGCCGGCGGGGCAGTGGCGGCGGCGGCGGTCCGCGACTCTCTCCTCCAGGAGACAGAGGAAAGAGAGAGAGAGAGAGAGAGAGAGAGACAGGCGCTTCACCCCCCACCAGCAACTCCCCACAAACTTTCCCCGGGAATACGCCGGGGCTGAGCCGGGGGGGAAAAGGAAGGACGTGACTGGCGCGAGGGCGACTAGCGTCCCGCAGCTCCCCTTCTTTGCAACCCCGCCACCCCTCCAGAGCCACCCCGTGGCGCGTCCCCCTCTTTAGCGCGCGCGAGTTCCCACTGAGCCCCTGGGGGGGGGGGGACCGCCGCTCCCCCCTCCTTTCCACCGGGGTCCCGCGACAACGACAGCGCGCGGGGTGGGCGACGGCAGCGGAGAGGACGAGGAGGATGAGGATGGCGATGATGGTGGGGAGGAAGACACCCTCCGGGGTTGAAGGGGGCAGACACCGGGGGGCAAAGATGTTGGTGGCGGCTGGCGGCTCCGGCGCCATCTTGGGCTGATCGATGAATTGAACAAAGAGGATCAATTTCTGATCAAGCCGAGTGATCAATGAGAGCCGGGGAGCCCGAGGGACTCGTCGCCGACTCGGCCCCGCTCTTCTCCCGGCACCCCCCTCCTGCTTTCCCCCGTCGCCTCAGCACCCCCGCCAGGGCCCTGGCAGCCCGGAGTGTCACCCTCCTTCCTGAGGGAGGCCGCGACCGCCCGCAGCCCTCACCCCCCGGGCGCGAGGCCGAGCGCCGAGAAGCCTGACCTGCAGCTGCTGTAAATCAAAGCGCTTCCAATATTGAAACATCGATCCCACATTGGCCGCCATCTTGAGACATATTGAGACGGAGTGAGAGGCTGATAGAGAGGGGGCTGGAGTTCAGGAGCCGCCAGGAGGCAGCAGGCGGGCGGGCGCCAAAACCCGGCCTGGAGCCGGCCGCCGCCTCAGCCACCGCGGACGCGGACTCCTTCCTCACGGCGCCGCCGCCGCCGCCGCCGCCGCCACCGCCTCAGCCATGGAGTCCGGAGCCTGAGGGAAACGCGGCGGCGGCGGCGGCGGCGGCCTTGACGCGCGCGCGCCGCGCTCTCTCTCCACAGCCCGAGCGCGGGCATCCGGGGCCCTCGCGACCCCTCACCCTTTTTCCCGCGCGCCCCGCCACAAGCCCCCCTCCCAGGCCGCACGGCGACCCTACGGCGGCCCGGCCTCGAGGGGGCGCTGCAGGGTCTCCTCCGGACCCTGCCGCTCACCTAAAGGGTGCTCTCCCCAACCCAACCCACCCCCCACCCCCGGAAAGGTCGCGGTCGCCGCTGCCCGTCGCTTTGGGATAAAGTCCCCCCAGCCCCCTGGCTCTGCGTGCGGACGGTGGGCTGCGCCGCGGCGGCGGGGTGCGGGCGCTGCGCTTCTTTGCACGATGCGCGCGGAGCGAGCAGAGCCCACCTGCAAAGCCGGCGGGCCCAGACCCCACCGGCCATCCCGCGCGCCCGGAGCGGCGGACGACCTCACTCCGCTCCCCTGTGCGCTCCATCGGGGGACCTCCAGACCACAGCGGTCGTGACCAGTGTTTCACATTCAAGGAAGTGCAATTGTGTCGTGAATTGTGTGGTGAAAGGGGAAGGGGGGGATTGACCACCCAGCCTTGGAGCCCGCGGCTGCGACCGCCGCGACTCCCTTTCACGTCCTACACTTTCAGTTGCAATCCCCAACTTGCACTGGGACGCGGCGAGTGGCGGCGGCCTCCCCACCCCTTCAGGGCCGCTCCGGCGTCGGCCAGAACTGGAGCAAGTCTTGGAGCACAGCTCGGTCCCCCAACCATGCTTCTGTGACACAACCCAAGAAACTTCCTCTGGGGTTCACACAGCTCCGCGTCTCTGTCTTTGCAGGCAGAAAGTTTGAGAGCGTGCAGTGCACTTGAAACGGAGCGCTCGCTGCTAAGTTTTGCGGGGGGAAAAAAATCGCTCACATTTAAGCCGGGAGTCGGGGGGGAAAGGAAGTTCTCTTTACATTTCCTTCTAGCCCCAAAGCACGCGTTTTAGGATCGTCATCTTTAATGGATTTATTCACACCAGAGAGTTGGCGTTTACAGTAGGAACACATTGTTTTCACTTTGCTGCACTTCGGTGAACGTGTAATTAGTGAAGACAAATCCCTAAATTCCTTAATCTTGAAAATTATATGTAAATAACGTCTGTATGGAACACCAAACATGACAGTAGAAAATAATTGCTCTCCGAGCCAAGTTGGAGGGCTTAGCGCTATTCGGTTGCGGTGAGATCGATATTTTTGGAGAAAGGGGTTGGAAAGGGAAAGTCCCCCCCGAGATTTAAAGAATACAGGCGTTCCCGGGTCTTGCAACTGCACCCAGCAGCCTCTGTGTCCATGCAGCGGTCTGGACCCGGTTGCACTCTCAAGTCGCAGCCTTTGAGGGGCAGAAGCCACCCGAAGCAGGTGCGTGGGAGCGCGCGGGCATTAGAAGGCGCAGAGCCAGCCTCTAGTCTGGATGCCGTGACGCGGCGCCAGGCGTGACGCTGCGGACCTCGGGTGGCCGCAAGCGGACCTGGGCGGCCACGCTGCAGCTCCGTTCGCACCGCCCGGTAGAGGGCAGCGGCTCGCCGACACTCGGGTCCTCAGGGTCCCCCACTCCCCCGCCCCCAGCGCTCGTGCCCACCCCAGCTTCCCCGCACTTGGCCACGCCCTGACCGGGCTCCAAAAGGGAAATAACTCCTTTGCCACCCAAAAGCTTCTTAGATCTTATCCGTTTTTCTCTATCTTGTATTTTAAAAACCATCTACTTTTGTGCGGTGGCGAGCAAGAACGACAAAATTTGACCTAAAGGTGGCTAGACAAAATGTTCAAGAGTATTAAAACAAGCAAATTTCCTCTCGTGGGGAACGGTCGGGGAAATGGTATGGATTTACCACAGATGTTCTCAATCTAATTATCCTGTCGATCCCCTGGGTTTGAACTTTAAAAACTGAAATATATATGACCTGTGTAATAGTAGGGAAAGACATCTGGTTGGAATTCAGAGTTCTGAATCCATGGCAATATTTTAGATATAAGTTTGACGGGTATTAAATACAATTGTTCCGTTTCTAGTTATGTTTATACTGTTGCATGTTAACCTGGCTGACATTGGGAGGCCCAGAGCTTAAGTTTTATTTACATAAATTTTAGATTTCTCCTAACAGAGTTTGGGGGTTGTACAAACTTTATTGCCCTCAGCCAGGAAGAAGGGAGAACAAAATTACCATAACTTCTCTAGTGGAATAAAATGTTCTCATTTCAAAAGATAATTCACTTTAATCAAGAATTATCTTGGGTGAATAAAGTAATAATGCAAAGACTTGTGACAAGGTTTTAAAGAATGCATTTAAGATGTTTAGAGCAAGTATAGTCATAAAAGAACAACTTAGAGATGGTGGGGTGGCTCAATGGGTAAAGCCCTTGCTATACAAGTATACTTGAGTTCCATTCCCAGAATCCATGTGGAGGAAGAAGGAAAAGGGACCCCACAGGATTGTCCTCTTCTGTACCCCCTAACTGTGGTATGTGCCCCACTGAACACACCATGCACACACACACATCGTCATCATCATAATTAATAAATAAAATCTAATAAAGAGCAAATTTTAAGCATTTCAAAGACTAGTTTTTTTCTTGCAAGTTCATGCTCACCCGGAGTACTGTAAAACCTGGACAACCACTGGTGTCTGAATGTATTGGACTTACAAAGTTACGAACTGCTTCAAATATTTTTGAAATAGAAGGGTTTAAGGACTTCTATCTCCATCGACCCCCACAAAGATAACACAATGAGTGATCACATCCTTCTAGAACCCACTGTGAGAAAGAACGTCTCTGATGCAGGAAAAGAAAGCTTGACATATAATTGATATGACTGAATGAAGGAGCATAAGAAAAACAATCCAGAGGCATTTGGTCATTTTGTTTAATGTTTGGCTTCTCCCTTTAGGGGAAGAGTGCTCACAGTTCCCAATGCATGACTAATTGCCACCCCAAGCTTTCCAAAATAAGCCCCCTGTCATCAAATGAGAGAGCTGATCAAAACGATATCTGTTCCTGGCACCTTTATTACTCAGCTTAGCACCAGAGAGGGCAACTGCGTAGGTGATGCAGAATTGCTCAGTTTCTTCTGTGGATCTTGTATTATTACCCAAAACAGTAAAATGAAATAGGGATCAGGAGGTAAAGGCAGGAGACATTCATGGTCATAGAGAGGGAGTTCAAGGCCAGCCTTGTTCTATGAGACCCTTCCTCAAAGACTAACAACAACGGCAAATAATAATAGTAACGAATGACTGACGGCAAGGATCTATTGCAGTTACAGTAGCTCAACTCTAAGAAATGTTACAGAACATTATAACATGCCTCAAACTATCCTTATTCTGCTCCCATTGAAGATCCCCCCCTGGATGGCAGCCATGTTTAGTTCATAAAACCCATTAAGGGGGAGGTTGGTAAGTCTCTGTAGGGCAATACCTACAAAACTGATCCTCCCTAAGTAAATTTCCAGAAATGCAAATGCCTTTGAGTCTTTAAAGACTCAAATAGAGTCACTGTTCTTTTAAACAGCACCTAACACCTTGAAAGAATTAGCCATGAGGAAATGCTTTCTGAGCTGGGCTTGCTGGTTTGTTCCTGGTATCTACTCAGCCAGTAGAGGCAGGGGCAGGAGCACTGTCAAATCCGAGGACATCTTGGGCTACACCTTGAGGTCAAGATTAACAAGAGTTACAAAGCGAGACCCTATCTAAAAGAAAGATTTTCTGCTGAACTGAAAAATGTCTCACATTGAAGGGCAATATTTAAAACAAGATGAGAGCTCCCTCAAAGAATCTTAACGTCTCAGGAGAAAAACAATCTTTATGGACTGATTTCCACTTTGTTCCCCGATACATTTTCTCTTCAAGAAACACTGAGTAATAATCTAGAATCTTTACCAGACTAAAATCATCACAGTAATCCCAAAATCTTCTAAACTATATGTGTCAAAGGAAAAACATGGGGCCACTCGTTCTAAAGCCTCAATTCCATTCCTTGGTATCTTAACATCCGAAGTAGAACAGGTCTCAAATAGTTTCTATCCAACAAGAAACATTGCAGAGCCTAGGGGACAGCGTACTGGGTTAAGGCACTTGCCCTAAAAGCCCTGACAACCTAAGTTTGATCCCTAAGCCCCAAGAGGTGCTTGGAGCAATCTACCTCCAAAAATTGTTTACCTTCACGTGGGTGCCATGGCACATACACCCACAAACATCATACACACGTATATACATGCACATTAATGATAAAGAAATGGAACATTTTCACATAACCATAAACAATGCACAACTCTAAAAACTGCACCATGGGGGCAGGAGAGATTGCTCAGTGGTTAGGAATACTTGTTGTTCTTACAGAGGACCAGAGTTCTGCTCCCAGCATCCGGGCCAGACAGGTAACTTACAAGCAGCCTTTCTGCCAGCTCTGGGGGATCCGATCAATGCCTCTAACCTCTGAAGGTACCTACACACTTCTTCACATAGCCTACACAAAAAAACACAACCATAGAGTTAAAAATAAAATTCAACTAAAACTCACACCACAGTGTAGTCAGTCATAAAGACATGACTGTAGATGGTATAAATAATGATTCCTCTACATAGTAAGTCATATGGGAAAACAATCTGAACTTTACAAACATAGAAGCTCAGCTGGGCAATGGTGGCACATGCCATTAATCCCAACACTGGGGAGACAGAAGCAGGTAAATCGTTAAGTTCAGGGCCAGCCTGGTCTACAGAGTGAGTTCCAGGACAGCCAGAGCTACTCAGAGAAACCCTGTCTCAACAAACAAAAACTAAACAGACAAAAAAAACAGAGAGAAAGAGAGGTTCAAAATTATCTCAAGGTATTTATTCAAAGAATTTGTCAATGTCTTTAATTCACAAATACCTAAAACCAGACAAATTTGCAAATTTGAAGTTTTGAAATACTTCAAATTTGTAAATGCCTTTTCTTTAAATCAAGACATTGTGAATAACAGAGGTGTGTGTGAGTGTGTGTGTGAGTGAGTGAGTGTGTGTGTGTGTGTGTGTGTGTGTGTGCTCGTGCACTGTGACTGACTTCCAGAACAATTTGGCACTAGGTGCTGAAAGTAATGAAAGAAGATTCCAGATCTTTTTTTTTTTTAAGTCCAAGAAAGCCAAACTACTTTTAATTGTTTTGTTTTTTAAATTAATGCTTTATGTTAATTATTTCTAAGTACACTATTCATGGCACGATGTAAGTACCCACCAAATAAAAGTACACAGTTTGCTACATGTAATTACACGCACACAGCACCTCATTCATCTCTATATGCCAACTGTATATATAGTTATATAATTGTACCAAGAACCTGTCAGACTTGTAGGAACCAAGTCTAAAGAGAAGACGCTCATTCACCGCCCTCCCTGCCTGTCTCAGGGGAGAGCCCGACTTCATCTCCGAGACCCTTTATAAAACCATCAAAGGCTTCATTTCTGGCCCACCTTTAAGCCAGCCATGCCCTTCAGATCAGCAATAAACTGATGCTACTTGCAGCAGGCATCTTTCCACACCTTTAATGATTCCGCTCTGTTCTCTCCCACTTGTCTTAAGAAAGTTTGCAGCTCAGAGCTTTTCCGTAGAGGCAGCCTACTCTTTGAACACAGATCTAGAATAGCATTGTGGGGGCTGGGGCTGGGGCTCGGTGATAAAACTCTTCCACACACAGAGCCTTTGTTCCGATCCCCAGCAAGGCAGGAGAAGGAGGAAATAATTGTGACACGTATAACATGGTGGACTTGATCTCCTGTAGCTTTGGGACGGCCACATGAGTGAGAGAGGACCTGAAATTTCTAATCACCACTGAAGCTTTCAAACCCCACCTCACCAGCCTCAGGCTCCCTGGCTCTGGTTTTATTTTAACCAAAAATATGTTGTATATAGTCTTGAGAATTTTTTTTTGTATGACTGTGTGGTGTGTGCAGGTGCACATACACCTGTGGGGAGGGGGCAGTAGGGTCACGTGAGTGGAGATCAGAGGACAAGTTCCGGTATGAGCCCTTCTCTTCCCTTCCACCTCTTTGGCTTGTCTCTGGTTGTTTGCTGTTGTGTGGCCTGTGGACTCTCCTCTCTGCCCCTCTCCATCTCCTATCTTGCTATAGGAGCACTGACTTTAAAGACATGGCTACTATGTTGAGCAGTTCTTAAAATCCTCTTTTTTCTCTCTCCCTTTGTCTCTCGCTCTCCCTCTCCCTCTTCCCCCTTCCTTCTACCCATCTCCCCCTCCCCCCTCTCTTCTGTTCTCTTTTTTTCTCTGCACAAGCCCACATATTTCTTTCCTCTCCCCCACCACCCTCTTTCCCCTCTGTGGCAGCCCTGGCCGCAGTCCTTGGGGCCAGTGAACCTGCCAGTCCAAGTGCAGCTTCCCAATAAACCTGCCTTGAATTTAAAAAAAAAAAAAAAAAAACCTTTTTAGTCTATATTTTATTTTATTCTGTGGTGTGTATGTGCGCACCTCATGTGAGTTCAGGTCCCCTTGAGACCAGAGGAGAGCAGTGAATCCCTCTGGCGTTGGGGCTCCAGGGTTTGAGAGCTGTAGAATGTGGGCACCAGAAACTGAACTCCAGCCTCTGCAAGAGCATCAAGCACTCTTCACCACTGAGCCATTGCTCCAGTCCCTGAGATCTACATATCATTTCTTAATGTGGCTTCTGGGCCACATTAGAATGCAGGTCATCATGCTGTGTAGCAGACACTTTACCCATAGAGTCATCTAGCCAGTCCCTGGTATTATATTCCCAGATACATTTTCCTTAGTATTTAGAGTGCGTGCATTAGAAATTCACTTTCCCCCTTTTTTACCTCTCTTCCTTTTCATGTGATGTGCACATATGTCATACTGCATAATGCTACCCTGGAGGACGCCCACTGATGTCATTGCTGAATCAACAGAAATTAACAGTGTACCTAGTCAGTAGCCTGAAAGGACTTGAAATATGTAAAGTGCTACATAAATATTATTATTATTATCATCATTATTACCTTCTTTAATGGACAGTTCAAGTTCTAGACAAAGACAGTATTTGTGCTGTAAATGCCCTTCCTTAACTCCTCAGGGGTATAAACCATGTACGCTCTGTTTGTTCCGCCATCTTATAATTAATGTAGCTTTGTTCTGAATTGTGATTTAGAAAGGGTACACCTTAAACTCCTGATCCTCCACTGTGGAATCCTCTGGGCTGAGATTCCCAGCTTCAGCCGCCACACTTGGTAGAGTCACGTGATCGGCACGTTAGAGACAGCAGGCAGCAGGAGGATCTGAAGCTCACGGTCATCCACGGCTGGCTACACAGTTCAAGACCAACTTTACCTATGGGAAACACTGTCTCAAAATATATGTGTGTACATAAACATGTTCATGTGTGCCCCTGTGTGTCCATGTCCTTGTGTGCGTGCAGGTGTGTATTTGTGTGTCTGTTGGGGCTGGAGAGGCTCAGAGGCTAAAGCTGGTCAACCATAAGGACCTGAGTTCAAATCTCACCACCCATGTAAATTCTGAGTGATCATTGTAACCCATGTGAAGTTTCCATGTAGAAGCAGAGACAATGGATCCCGAGAGCAAGCTAGATAACTTGACTGGCTCCTGTCTTGATGAATAAGGTAGTAACTGATTAAGAAAGACTTCACAAGCCATCCTTGGCCATTCACACGTATGCACACACAGATGCAAACAGGCTTATTCACACACACACACACACCATATATACTCAGCCATATGCATATATATATATGTACATATATATGTGCATACCTATATAGATATACATGATGGTCTTTAAAGTTGTTTTCATGATGCAAAGTGATACATTTTTCTATTCCCTACACTTTTTTATTTTTAACCATGCATGCATATTTCCATGTGTAGGCATGTGCACAAGGTGCAGGTGCCCGCAGAAATAGGAGATAGCCTCAGATGCCCTTGAACTAAATCTACGCCTAACATGGGAGCCATGAGCAGAACTTGGGGTCCCGTGGAAGAAGAGCAAGAGCTCTGAACCACTGAGCCATCTCTCCTGCCCCATGTTTCTTTATGACACGCCTTGGCTGTCCTACAGCTTGAGTCAAGTGAAGATTTGTTTCTAAGAACGGTCATTGGATTGCCGCTGTCCCGGCGCTGTCAGGTTGTATACTATTTTTGTCCTAGGTAAGTGTGGTTCGTACAATTCTAAAGGCTTGCTCCAATGGTGAATGAAAAAGCTGAGCTTCCTCCTAGGGAGTTGAAAACTTTTTTTTTTAATTCCCTCAAGCTCTATTCAGATTAAATGTTTGATCTACTGTCAGTTTTTGAAAGTCTGTATTATGTCTTTAGAGATTTAAGTAGCTAGATATAATACAGCCAGACTCTCAAAGGATGTCAAAACTCTGGTTGGGTTTTTTTTTTTGTTTGTTTGGTTGGTTGGTTTTAGAGACAAGATCATATACATACATACATACATACATACATACACACATACATATAATATTCCGGGATATATATATATAATATCTCCCAGGCTGACTTCACATTTACCATTCAGCAGTCAAGGATAAACTTGATCTTCAATCCCCCTGCCTCTTCCTCTCAAAGTGCCATTGCTCTAAGTATGTGCCCCTGTGCCTGGATTTAAGATGTTGGAGATCAAACCCAGGGCTTCGCACATGCCAGGCAAACAATCTACCGACTGAGATGCTCCTCCAGCAGCTGCCTGACATGCTGTTTCTTAGACGGTAATTTAACTCTGACACAGCAAAGGAGTGCATGATCCCATCATTATGAGAGACAATGGCAAACTGCAAGGGAAAATCAGGTCCTAATTTTGCCACTGAGTCACCACCTCACTTGGCCTCAGGTTTCCTGCCTGTAAAATGGGAATAATTAACACTTTCTTGTAAAATTCTCCAGAGCCTCCAAAGAAAGGCACCAAGCACGGTTCTATTAATGCTAATTGAAGTAGGTGTGAAAAACAACAGTGCCTGGGTGAAGTGGAAATCCTCAAGATTGGGGGCAGGAAAAGTATAACAGATGCCTCAGCAAGGGCCAAGCAGCAATTCTGCAGAATCCGGGTGGTTTTTTTGTTTATTTGGCTGGTTGGTTTGGTTTTTCAAGTCAGGCTTTTTCTGGGTAGCCCTGACTGTCCTGGCACTCACTCTGTAGACCAGGTTGACCTCGAACTCACAGAGATCCTCTGCCTCTGCCTTCCAAGTGCTGGGATTAAAGTCACAGGCATGTGCCAGCACTGTCTGGCTTGTTTGTTTGCTTTAAGTTTTTTATTACTGTGTTTATACTGTGTGTGCATGTGTATTTTGTGTGTTTTGCATGTTCATGTACATGTGTGTATTTGTGTGTATGCATGTGTGTGTATACACATTGTGTTTTGTCCATGTGCATGTTTGTGTGTATGTACATATGTGTGTGTTTGTGTGTGTGTTTTGTATGTTTAAACACATGTGTATGTAGATGCCCACAAAGAGGGGGCATTGGGTCCCCCGGAGCTAGAGTTATAGGTGGTTGTAAGCTACTTAATGTGAGTTCTGGGAACCAACCACAGATCCTCTGCAAGAGAAGTAGGCGCTTTTAACCATTGAGTCATCTCTCCAGCTCCTCCCATGTTTTTTAAAAAAGACTTTGTGGGGACAGACAGGGATCTCACTAATAATTCTGAAAACAAAACAAACAAAACAAAACAAAAAAAGCATCATCTAATCCCCTAGCATCACCCTTGGAGCAGTGGAGCATTGTGTCAGACACCACAGGGACACCAAAGGCACAGACACGGTCTGGTCTTTGCCCTTAGAGTTTAACAGTTTAGGGACTGATGGTGTGTCCTGAAGCTCACTCTGGGTTCAGCCAGCTCAAGGCCACCTGAACAATCTGAGACACAGAAGTGTGCCTCAGTGTTACTGTTCACCTGAGCAAGTGACTGAGACTTAATCATTGTTTTACATTTCTGTTTGTTTGTTTGTTTGTGATATCTAGGATTGACCCCAGAAACCTTGTTCATGTTGGCAAGTGCCCTACTACTGAGACACATGCCCAGCCCCTCACTGAGGTCTGCTCAGCAGGTGGTTTACAGCTGCCCCACATCCCTAGACTGTGATTCTCTTCCTAATCTACATCACAGCCTTTGAGACTCTGACTTTAGATAAGCAAAAGAATTTAGAAATGATGGGTTCTTGAGTAGGGCAGGGGAGCGACAGGTGGGAGATATTTGGGATCAGGAAAAGCATACTCAGTGTGACACAGAATGACATCTCCTAAGGCAAGGGAGGGATGCTCAGCAGGCTGATAAACTGGGAGTTGAGGCAGTAGGGTGTCAGCAAGACAAGAACATGCTGGAGATCCTCTCTGAGAATCAAAGGGAAGCTTGTCATTTTGGAGATGATGCCTCCACACTGACGCCTCGCAGTTCCTGCCAGGCTCTTAAGATGTCTGGGGTCAGCACCTCAGAGGCAGTTGGCTAACCACACAGTCTGTGAGTATCACCACACAGCCACACGCTCGCTCTCCATTCATATGAGTAGTTGCCAGCAAAACATCACCTAGAGGGGCTGGAGAGATGACTACACAGTTAGGCACACAGACTGATGTTGCAAAGGACCCAAGTTCCAGTCCATGGAGATTTTACCCTAGCTGGATGTGGTAGCACACGCCTTTAGTCTCAACCCTCTGGAGACAGAGTCAAGGGGTTTCGGTGAGTTCCAGGCCATCCAGAGCTTAGTGAGATAAAATAACCAAGCCAACAACAAAAACCAACTGGGGTAGGGGGCTGCTGAGGTGGCTCAGCAAGGAAAGGTACTTGTCAACTTGCCACCAAGCCTGCGGATCTGAGTTCAATCCCCGGGACCCACATGGTAGGAGAGAGAATTGACACCAGCAAGCTGTCCTCTGTCCTCCACGTGCATGCTGTGGTGAGTGTCCTATAGGCACATGCACACACAAACACACACACGCACATTAAACACACATGCATGCATTTAATATACATGTGCATGCATGCACACACATGCACACATACATGCATTAAACAAACATTAGCAGGCTCTATTTCTTCCTGCTTTCCGCCCACTTCATTTTTTTTTGTTTTGTTTTGTTTTAATTTTTCTTCTCCTCCACTGATAGTTTAGTACATTTTCTAGACACGAGGATGGAGAGGTAGAACACTGGAAAGAAATGGAGATTGTACAAGGTCTCAGAGGCCTGTTTGATTGGGTGTGTCTTTGTGTCTGTGTGTCTGCGTGTCCATGTGTGTCAGTGTTCATATGGATACAGGTGTACTTGTGTGTGCATATGCATATACACAGGAGTACGCTTTCGCAGAGAACAACTCTGGAACCATTCATCGGGCACCACAGTCGGTCTTTTGTTTAATGAGGGGGTCTCTTGCTGCTCTGGAATTCTCTAAATAGGCTAGGCTGGCTGGCAGGCTGGCAGGCTGGCAGGGGAGTCCCAAGAAACCATCTTTTCCCACACCCCACTGTAGGGATTCTAAGTCAGTGCAGCCACACCCACAGGCTTTTTACTTGGCTTCTGAGGATGAGACTTGTGTCCATATCCGAATACAAGGCAATACACTTCGCAGACTGAACCATCTTCCCAGCCCAGGGCTCCAACCAGCTTTGAATGACGTAACATCAGCTACCAAGGTCTTTCTCAAGCAACTGATGTGTTTACTTCTTAACATTTATTTCTCCAAAGAGTATTTATTGGGGACCTACTTTGTGCTAGGTCTGTAGCCTGAGATAGGTGTGTGATCCTGAGTCCTCCGTCCCTACACATTGAAGAGATAAATTCCACAGGGAGAAAGGATTTCCCCACCTCCTACCCCACCCCGGCTCTTCAGCTTGTCTTTGCTGGTTAGTAAATGCCTTTACTTCCCCAACATGCATTCTTCAAGCCACAGAGCATTGTAATACTTTGCTTTTTTGGCAACATAACCACTTATTACCAGTTTGAGATGTGTTTTGGGTAGGTCTGACTTTGGCAAGGGGCTACTAGCCTCATAGTCAACTTAAAGTTCTGTTTTCACTGGGACTCTTTTTTTAATTGGGAAGTCTGGGCCAAGACCACAACCACATACAGTGAAACGAAATTTCGTGCCTTTTTTGAATGTGATGCGAAATAAAGTAGACTCCTGTGATTGCTACTGAGGGCTGGGTCAGGCTGCCAGCGATGGTGCCTGTGTGTGTGTGTGTGTGTGTGTGTGTGTGTGTGTATGCATACATGTGGTCATGCTGTCTGGGGAGTAGTAAAGCAAGGTGGCTGGAAATACAATGAGCTCTGCACTAAAGAGAATTTAAAACATCACTAGATGTAGGGTAGCAAGATGGCTCAGTGGTTAAAGACACTTGCTGCCAAGTCTGAAAACTTGGAGTTCAGTCTCCAAGACCCACATGGTAAGAGAGAATCAACACCTACAAGTTGTACACACACACACACACACACACACACACACACTCATACATACACACAAAATGTAAGAAAATGTTTTTAACTGAATGGGGAGACAATTCAGTTGGCTAAGTGTTTGTCATACAAGCATGAGAAGCTTGGTGCCAAGCCCAGTACCCAGGTAAAAAAGCTAAATCTAGAGGCACGGGGCACCCATACTTCTAGAACTTGGGAGGCAGACACGGGAGGATACATCTAGGGCTTGTTAGCCAGCTAGACTAGCTGAATTAGAAAGCTCAAGGTTCTGTGAGAACCTCCTACCTGCAAAGACACACAAACACACACATTTTATATATATACACACACACTTACACACATTTATACATATATACATACACACATGAATTTACACACATTTACACATATATACATACACACATGCATTTACACACATTTACACATATACACATACATGTATGCTTATACATATTTACATACACACACACACACACAAAATTCCCTGGAGGAACATCAGCTATGTTTGATGATAAATAGTATGCACAAGAAAATAACATCTGACAGAAGCAAAAGTCTAACAGAGCAAGGCCCCATGAAGGTGTGTCACTATGTGTTACTATGGCTGCAAATGAGCACCCTTGGGAATGGAACACTAGGTCTCATTCCAACCCAGCCATGAGTCTGTCGTCCACTTCCTTCCCCTTGGGGACTTCTGAGCCTGATCCCCAACCCCCCAGCTATAAAACATTTATGGGAACTCTCTAGACAGAGGGTCAGGAGTAGAGCCACGTGGGGACATCTTGAGGTGGGAAGTCACTTTCTTGGAAGAGCCCTCTCTCTGCCTATAAAGAACACCTAATCCCTGCCTTCATTGACACTGGGTTTTCAACAAGTGTATCTCTAGCTAGGCCTTGCAAATAAGTTTTCTATTTGCAGGAAGAGATTCAGAGAGGCTTGGCAGGATTCAACTTTGAATCCCAGAGCCCAGGGTCTAGCCGGTAAACACTCTATCGTTGAGACACACCTCCCCAGGTCAGGGTTTTCTCTATCACCCAGACTTAATCCACCTTGTCCGTGTCTGACCCTCTCTAGAGCTACTAGTCAGAACCAACCAGGGTGTCCAATAGAGAGTCTCTTCCCCGCCCCTGCAGGTAACCCTCGGTATTGCTGGCCCGGGAAGGACTGTGGTCCTACCTTGCAGCAGTCAGCCTGCCGGCGATCCTTGGCAGCGGAGTTCTTGTCTGCAGACATCTTTCTGTGGTAGTGGAGGCTCCAGACACCCTGGCCCAGGGCATCTATCATAAAAATGGATAACTTGACCTTGCTCTTGAATGAACCATTGATTGTAAAGACGATGAGGAGAGTCAAAAGTCCCCCTTAAGTACAGCGGGGCTGGCGGTTTGGCAATCTAAGCGGCTGGAAGAGGCTGTTTTCCTAGTCGTCATTGAGAATCCACTTAATAATTGCCCAAGGTTCGGTCTTCCTCACGCGAGGGGAGTCTGATTTAATGGACTGTCTGGCAAGGGTGGGGAATCTGATTAACTAGCCTAGCCTGGCTTCCACCTTGAGAAGGGAGGGGTCGCAGATACGCTATGGGAGTTCAAGGCGGGCAGTTTAGGGAACCAATTGGAACTAATTTCAAACGGGTATCTCTGCTTTTCAGCATTCCTAAATTTAACACCGGCTCGTGAGTGGGAGTCAGGATCAGTTTACACAAGCTACGGTTGATCAGATCACCAGTTTTATTACCAACTGAGTCGGAGCGGTTGGCAAAGTCTGCTTCTAGTTGCTTTGGGAATTGCTCTGTGTTTTACTAGGGAGTTCCTCACTCCGTAAGTTGCACACTCTTTTTCTTCAAAAAGCGAGCTTCCTAAGGAAAAAGGGTGGGGGGGGGGGAGAAAAGTGACCCCATATCCCTTCCTTGTCATCTGCTGTAGCCTGCTTTATTTAAGATCCATTTGTCTTAAACAAATCCTGTCCCAGTTTCTCCCAAGGTCACCACTTCCCCTCCCCCCCACCCCCCATGTCCTCAGAGCAGTGCGTTTGACACCAGCTCAGGAATCTCGTAGCTTCTCGCCTTTCTGCTCCCAGAGGGATCTGTTATTCAGCACTTCAAAGTCCAGGACTTGTTTGCACCTCTTGTTTCAAACAATAGACCAAATTTCCTGTCACTGCCTCTCCTCAAAACCCGCCTACCCCCACCCCTCCGGCTCCCTGGAACAATCCGGGCTGCTACTGTTCCGGCTGAAGCAAAAAGAGTTCCGTGCTCTTTCAACCTGTGCCTCTGAGGCCTGAGAAGGTCAAAGTCACAAACCACAGCTGGGCATGAACCACACACTGTGTAGGCAGCATGTTCACTGGGCAACTTTGAATCGGTTGCTAACTGGTCTACCTCAGTGACCTCAGTCATTACATAACCTACTCTTCCCATAGTGATGGGGTTTATACTGAGGTGAAATAGTGAGGGGCTAAGAACAGTCTCTGGGGATAGAGAGGTGGCTCAGTGGTTATGCTTCCAAATGACCCCGGATTCACTTCCCAGCACCCATATTAGTGGCTCATAATTGTCTGTGACTCCAGCCCCAGTGGATCCAACGGCACTGCTCAGATACGGTGAACAAATATTTGGGCAGGTAAAACACTCATATATATAAAATAAAGTTAAAGGGAAAAAATATATAAAGCATTTTGATGTGTTTGGGGGTCTCTCGTTATGAGGCTCTGGCTGGCCTAGAACTAGCTATATAGACCAGGCTGACCTTGAACTCACAGCCTGCCTCTGCCTCACAGTCGTTAGGATTAAATATGGGCCACCACACCCAGAATATAGATATAAAGTAAAGCCTCTAGTTTCTAGGCTAGGTATGTTGCTCAGTGGTAGAGCAAGCTTACTTAGTGTATACAATGTCCCAGTTTTAATTCCCAATGCTGGGGTTAAAAAGAAAACAGAGGGGGCTGGAGAGATGGCTCAGCGGTTAAGAGCACTGACTGTTCTTCCAAAGGTCCTGAGTTCAATTCCCAGCAACCACATGGTGGCTCACAACCATCTGTAATGAGATCAGACTCCCTCTTCTGGAGTGTCTGAAGACAGCTACAGTGTACTTACATATAATAAATAAATAAATAAATAAAAAAAAAAAAAAAAAAAAAAAGGAAACAGAGGTATGAGTGGTTGTGCATTAGTTGATAGATTGCTTACCTAGCAGGCATAAAGCTCTGGGTTCCATCTACAACATGCATAAACCTAGCATGGTACATGTCTACAATCCCAGCACTCAGGGGGTAGAAGTAGGATGATCCAGAGTCCAAGGTGAGAAGCTATAGAGGTGACCCAGCAATGAAGCACTCTGGCTGAAAATCTCAGTTTAGTTCCCAGTACTCCTATGAGATTGTTCACAGTAACCTATACTCCAACTCCTGGAGATCCAGCGCCCTCTCTGGCCATTACAGGAACCTGCACTTATGTGCACATACTCACAAACAAACCTGCATCCACAGAAATAAGAATTTATTTTTAAAAAGAGTTTGAGATTATCCTTGTTTGTATGGAGCATTTAAGACTACCCTGAAGTATATGAAACCCTGTCAAACAAAACAAAACAAAACAAAACAACAAAACAAAAAATAAAACAGCTTCTGCCTTCTCATAATTATAAAAAGACTTTGTAGGATCTTTGTTAGGATTGATTCAGTTACTTACTATATTGAAAGCCTTAGGCCTGGCATATGACATTCTTCTTTGAAATAGGGTCTCATGTAACACATGCTGACCTTAAACTCACTGTATAGCTGAGGAGGACCCTGAACTCCTGATCCTCCTGCATCCATCACCAGAGTGCTGAGATTATAAGCATGAGCCACCTTGTCTGTCTCTCAGCCAGTTTCAGTTTTGTTTCTTCTTCCTCATTCCTGAAGGGATTCTTGACCACACCCTTCCTTCAGTATGCCTGCTCACTAATTGACTCTAATTCTTGTCATGGCAACAACTCATTTTATTCACTAGGCCAGGTGTGTCATAGCTCAGAATTTTGTTTTTGAGACAAGGTCTTGTGATATAGCCCAGGTTGGTATAGAACTCTCCGTGCCCCTGCCTAGAATCCCCCAGGGAGGGGCTGGGGAGGTGTGGCTCAGTGGTAGAGCCCCTGCCTAGAAACCTCCAGTGAGGGGCTGGGGGGGGGGGACATGGCTCAGTGGTAGAGCCCCTGCCTAGAATCCCCCAGTGAGGGGCTGGGGCGGGGCGTGGCTCAGTGGAAGAATGCTTGCTTATCCTGCGTGGGAGGCCCTAGGTTCCATCTTGCAGAACATAAAAAGACAAAAGAAAAAGTTGCCTCCTAGATAAGAACGGTGGTGCTCTTGCCCATTCTCAATCCACTCACAAAGAAGATCCAGAGGCCCTGAAGTGACCACACATACCTACCATCATGGATGGTGTTGAAATCAAAAGAAGCCTGCAGCTTTTTTGCCCTCAAGGAAAAAACTGCTGGTAAGCCAGTTTTGTCACTCGTGAAAAAGCCTTCTCAGGTCATAGGTAATTTTCAGTCTGGCTGGAGGGCTCTGAGTCAAGATCCCTTTAATGTCCTTAAGAGGAAATCACATTGGTTCAAGCGGACTTCCTGGACAACCTCACCTCCTTGTTTGTGAACAGAGCAGGAGAATTGTCTGTCCCGACTCCTCCTACACATACACCCACACACACACACACACACACACACACACACACCCTTTGGTGCACTGGGCTTGACTGTAACCATGGCAATGGACGTGTCTTTCCCAGATTCCTAAGCCTTTGGACTCATCTCCCCAACCTGCTAGAGGTGGTGACCCAGTGATTCACCAAAGCTGTTCCAAGTCCGAGACTCAGAAACCCTAATAAACCAGCCCTCCCACCTACCACCTCACATCCCACCGGGCAACGGAGGTCTCCTTGTTTTGTGTCCCGAGGCCAAGATTGCAGCAACCATCCAGGAGAAGACAAGCAGCCTCCAAAGGACAACCGGCACTTCAAAAACACAGTAGAAATCAGATGGGAACTTCCTGCCTCATCCCGTCTAGCTGTCTAGCCAGCAAGCTCTTGCCTGGGAGGTTAAGTTTCCCTGGCAAGCCATCTATTCGTACAATGATCAAGCCAGGCCTAGGGCAGAGTCCTGCCATGCTAGGTACTCACAAGGCTAACAGAATAGCAACCTCGAGGCCAGCCTGGGCTACAGAATAAATACAAAGATAACTTGGAAAACTTCACGAAAGCTTTGCATTTAAATATAAATTTCAAAAGGAGTTGGGGGCATAGTTCAGCAGTTCAGTACCTGCCTGGAATCCCCCAATGAAGCTGGGCAGTGGTGGCGCACGCCTTTAATCCCAGCACTTGAGAGGCAGAGACAGGTGGATTTCTGAGTTCGAGGCCAGCCTGGTCTACAGAGTGAGTTCCAGGACAGCCAGGGCTACACAGAGAAACCCTGTCTCGAAAAAAACAAACAAATAAATAAATAAATAAAAATTTAAAAAAAGAATCCCCCAATGAGGGGCTAGGAACATGACTCTGTGGTACAACTTCTGCCTGGTACAACTTCTGCCTAGGATCACCCAGAGTGGGACTAGGAGTGTGGCTCAGTGGTAGAGACCCTGCCCAGAATCCCCCAGTAAGGGACTGTGGGTATGACTCAGTTGTAGAGGGCTTGCCTAAAGATATGAGATCCAAAGTTTACCTTCGGTACTGCAAAACAAACAAAAGCCCAGTATCTCCAACAGGTATCAAGGATGAAACTAGGTGCTAAGTTTGGAAGAATAAACTTACCTCATGGTTCACATCAGGTACTAAACTTGCTAGTGATCCAACAACAACCAAATCACATCTGTAAACTTTGATGTCAGCAACAATATTGAAAATTATAATAGACGATTATTATAAATTGCCACGGCAACAAGATTAGTGAGAAAGACTCCAAATGATGAAGCAAAATATGTGGCTTCTGACCCACTGAGCTACCAAGTCTCTTTTGTTCCCATCTGTAAAATGGGACCAATCACTTTTGCCATATGTGCATGGACTAGATAGTAAGAAAATGTATGTCCAGTGTCTGTGAGGTGGCCAGCGCATGAACAGACTGGTTTCTTTCCCATTCAAATACAGATCTTACTTTCTTTGCTTATTAGTATGTTTATGTATTATTTATTTATTTGTTTATTAGTTTAGAGGCAGAGTCACTGTTAGCTGAGGCTTGCTTCAAATTCTTCTTTTTCTTAATTATTATTCTTAAATTCTTAAATTGTTTGTTTACTTTTCACTTATTTATTGAGTGAATAGACATGTGTTTGTGTATATACATGTGTGTCTATATGTGTGTGCTTGTGCCACAGTGGGTGGGTGTTTGGAGGTCAAAGGACAACTTATGGACAGTCTCCTTCCACTATATATGTCCCAGAAACCAAACCCAGGTTGTCAAAGGTGGTGAGGAAGCGTCTTTATTCTCCAAGGGTAACACCTGAAACTCAATCTATAGCCCATACATACTGCCCTCAAACCGGAAATCCCCCTGCCTCAGCTCCCAGAGTCCTGGTATTACCACACCTGGCTCATTTGTGACTACGCATCACTTTTCAATCCTTACAACTTTTTTGCTTGTTTGTTTGTTTGTTTTTTCGAGACAGGGTTTCTCTGTGTAGCTTTGGTTGTCCTGGAACTCACTCTGTAGACCAGGCTGGCCTCAAACTCAGAAACCTGCCTGCCTCTGCCTCCCAAGTGCTGGGATTAAAGGTGTGCGCCACCACCGCCCAGCTCAATCCTTACAACTTGCTTGGGCTTAAGAAGGGGCTCAGAATGCAGCATACAAAAGATGACACATGAACCAGCACACGGGTGTCCTTGCAATCATTTCTGTCTGGCTGAGAATCTCTTTGCTTCTGATGTAAATAATTTACAGAGCTACAGATGAGTTAATAGTTGGTCTTTGAGGGACAAAAGAACATTCTAGAATAAGGGATTGTCTTCATAATGAAGCACTCTGCTGGGCAGGGGAGAACTCCGCATCTCGAGAAAAGCGTCTTTTCCGTGGTTATTAATCCAGTTGGACGGGACTTTTTAATAATTAAGTGGGATGACGGGAATGTAAGGATGCTTTATGAAGTCAAATGAAATGTACATTTAGGAATTTAATTTGAAACATTGCCTGCTTGGTTATTGTATTTTTCATAATTGCAGATGTTTGAAAACTGAGTTTCTGCATTCTGTATCGCGTGATTTGCACACGCTCTCACCAGCTTGCTTTATTTTGGGGGTGTTATGTTTTAATAAAATTGATGACAAAGTTTTATTCTTTTTAACACTCATTTAATAAGTACATGGAGGTCAGAGGACAACTTGAGAGAGTCAGCTCTCTCTTTTCACCAAGTGGGTCCTAGGGGGATCGAACACAGGTCCTTAGGTTGGGTGGCAAGCGCCATTACTGCTTAGCTATCTCCCTGAGCCCCATAGAAGCACTTTCTAAGTGAGCTGACTAATCGCCAATGAAAGACAGAGAGAGAGAGAGAGAGAGAGAGAGAGAGAGAGGAGAGAGCCCATAGAGAGAGAGAGCCCAGAGAGAGGGGAGAGAGAGAGAGAGAGAGAGAGAGAGCCCAGAGAGAGAGAGGGAGAGAGAGAGAGAGAGAGAGAGAGAGAGAGAGAGAGAGAGAGAGGAGAAAGCCCAGAGAGAGAGAGCCCAGAGAGAGGGGGGGGAGAGAGAGAGAGAGAGAGAGAGAGAGAGGAGAGAGGGAGCCCAGAGAGAGAGAGGAAGAGAGAGGGAGAGAGAGAGAGAGAGAGAGAGAGAGGAGAGAGGGAGCCCAGAGAGAGAGAGGGAGAGAGAGAGAGAGAGAGAGAGAGAGAGAGAGGAGAAAGCCCAGAGAGAGAGAGCCCAGAGAGAGGGGGGAGGGAGAGAGAGAGAGAGAGAGAGAAGAGAGAGAGCCCAGAGAGAGAGAGGAGAGGAGAGAGAGAGGAGAGAGAGAGGAGAGAGAAAGAGAGGAGAGAGAGAGAAGAGAGAGAGCCCAGGGAGAGAGAGGAGAGGAGAGAGAGAGAAGAGAGAGAGCCCAGAGAGAGAGAGGAGAGGAGAGAGAAAGAGAGGAGAGAGAGAGAAGAGAGAGAGAGGAGAGGAGAGAGAGAGGAGAGAGAGAAGAGAGAGAAAGAGAGGAGAGAGAGAGGGAGGGAGGAGAGAGAGAGAGAGAGAGAGAGAGAGAGAACCCAAGTAGCAGGAGACCATCATGTCAGAACTCTGTTTCACAAATGTCTCCGAGTTTGTTTGAGTTTCTGAAATTTTCCTTGTCATTTCCAAAATCAATACAAAGAAGAGTTAAACACCAGACTTCGCTGCTCTCCTCCAGACAAAATAAAAGATTGAAAGCTCCGCTATCGCCAGCTGTCCGTGGCAGGAGACTGGCTGCTTAATGCTAATGCTTTGTTTCCTTCCTCTTTTTTTTTTTTTAAATTTTTTTTAACGTTACTCAGTCCCACGATCCCTCACTCCGCCCCAGATGCACACACATTATGTCTGTGAACGTGTGGCATGAAGGAGCTGAAGGAGCGGGACAGCTGGCAGCCATCAGGTTGGTTGATCAATAGGAGAGGGCGGGTGGTAAGGATCAACCAGCATCACCCACCCCTCCCCCCACTTCCCGTCACCAAGGCGCCTCCTGCTCCTATTTGGAAAGTAAGTCATTTACTTAGGCTACCTAAAAAGATTGGATTGAAAGCTATTCTTTTTTTCTTCGACAAAAAGACAATTTTTAAATGTTTATTACTTATTTTTATTTGCACCTTTTGAGGGGTTGGGGCTGGGTTACACTGTGTGTTCCTGGCTGTCTTGGAACTTTCTCTGTAGACTAGGCTATCCTTGAACTCACAGAGATATGCCTGCCACTGCCTCCTGAGTACTGCGATTAAAGGCTCCATCATAGCCAGGGCGTGGTGGTGCAAGGCTGTAATCCCAGCACTTGGGAGGCAGAGGCAGGCAGATTTCTGAGTTTGAGGCCAGCCTGGTCTACAGAGTGCGTTCCGGGACAGCCAGAACTACATAGAGAAACCCTGTCTCGAAAAAAACAAAAAATGAAAAACTAAAAGAAAAAAAAAGCTCCATGCCTCACTTATTTTATTTTTTAATTATGTGTATGCGGGTGGGTTATGTGGTTATGTGTACATGAGTATAGATGCCTTTGGAAGCCAGGAGAGGATGTTTGACCCTCTGAAGTTGAAGACATAAGTTGTCGGCAAAGATGCTAGAAACTGAACTGGGGTCCTCTACCAGGACTGTGAGGATTCTTTCTTTCTTTCTTTCTTTCTTTCTTTCTTTCTTTCTTTCTTTCTTTCTTTCTTTCTTTCTTTCTTTCTTTCTTTCTTTCTTCTTTTCTTTCTTTCTTTCTTTCTTTCTTTCTTTCTTCTTTTCTTTCTTTCTTTCTTTCTTTCTTTCTTTCTTTCTTTCTTTCTTTTTTTGTTTTTTTTGTTTTTTTTGTTTTCTGGATTTGGTTTTCTCAAGACAGGGTTTCTCTGTGTAGCCCTGGCTGTCCTAGAACTCACTCTGTAGACCAGGCTGGCCTTGAACTCAGAAATCCGCCTGCCTCTGCCTCCCAGAGTGCTGGGATCACAGGCGTGTGCCACCACCGCCAGGCAGACTGTGAGGACTCTTAACCACTGAGCCGTCATTCAACAGCCGTCCCCTGTCTTTAATTTTGATGAGCTCACACTGGCCCTTGAGTGGTCTAAGTAACAGAGGGTGACCTTGAACTCCTGATCCTCCTGCCGGCATCTCCAGAGTGCTAGGATTACAGGTCTATGCAGTGCTGGCAATAGATACCGGCCTTACATCTCCCTATGAACCTACTTAAAGGTGTAGACCCGTGCTATGGGGTAGCCACTGACTTTGAGATTTGGAAGACTTATTCTCTTCAGATATGTGCTGGGAGTAAATGGTGTATTGGGTGAGTCCCACATACCAAATACTCACATGGGGAGAAACGTGGGACTCAGCCTTGCACTGCCAGAAGCTTCCCATGGTGGATAAAGGCCACCCCAAGTGCTCTGGTCAGAATCCAAAGCGGCTAGGATCCAGGGCTCTTCCTAGAAGATGTTGGTCCTTCATGGTGGCGCTGGATTTCTCAGCCTGGCATAGGTTCATAGAACCTAATTTTCCTCCCTGATTTTCCTGTCTTTCAGGAAGGGCTAAATGGAATAGCATAGGTCTGGACTCTGCCATTAAGGAAGCTGATGCAGGAGGGTCAACAGTTCCAGGCAAGATTGGGCCACCCAGTTGCAAAATGAAGGAACAAACAAAAACCTCATGCAAGATGGCTGGCTCGGGGTTAAGAGCGCTTGCAGAGGACTCACGTCCAGGTCACAGCACCCATGTCAGGTGACTCCAGCTCCAGGGAATCCAGTGGTTCTTTTACCTTCATCTGGCACCTGCACACACATTTAAAAATAAAAGTAGGGGCTGCAGAGACGGCTCCGCAGTTAAGAGCCCTGGCTGCTCTTCTGCAGGAACTAGCTTTGGAAGTTCCCAGCACCCACATGGCAGTTCACAATTGTCTGCAACTCTAATTTCAGAGCATCTGACACCTTCTTCTGGCCTCCTCAGTCAGCAGTCATATCCCTGGTGCACAGATACACGTGCAGACAAAAATAAATAAAATTCACACTCATAAAATAAATACATTTTTGAAAGAGAGTTGAGGAGGGAAGAAGAAATAAATTAGCTTAATTTAGATTGAATTAGCTTAATTAATGTGAAAGTCTTAACATGGGGATAGAGCTCAGCATTAGAATGACTGCCTAGAATCCCCCAGGGAGGGGCTGGGGGCGGGGCTCAGTGGTAGAGCCCCTGCCTAGAATCCCCCAGGGAGGGGCTGGGGGTGTGGCTCAACAGAAAAGCACAGGTGTAGCCTGTGAAGATTCTGGGTTTGGTTCCCAGTGTTCCCAAAGCAAAGAAAGGAGAATGGAATTAAGGCCATGTGGGTTCATTCGTTTTTGCCTCTGGACTTTTAGGTCATAAATGGTGGTATCACCATGGAAATGGATATCAAAAGGTTGGCCTTGGACGTACATCAGAATGAAAAGATATTTGGGGACAATTATCTAGAACCTCTGTCATCCTCTTTCCTTTATTCTTTCAATCTGGGTGTCTGTGGTCTCAAGTTTACTGGATACATGGAGCAAGTTGCGATGGTCAAGATAGATCAGAGTCCTGAAATGTTGCCAAGGCCACTGTCCTGGTAACTTCTAGGACACTCCCTGTTTTCTATATAGTCCATCCCTCCCCAATCAGCATGTCGTCCCTTCTCCTGCCTCAGCGCTCCAGTGTCCTGCCTGCTCCCCAAAACTGCACTGCACACTGGTAGAGACCACGTCTCTTTGCCTGGGCAGAGTCGACTCTGACTACTCAAGCCTGTCTGGTCTGCTTCCAGAATGTTCTTTTCCTTTTCTTTTGAAACAAAGTCTTGGGGCTGGAGAGATGGCTCAGCGGTTAAGAGCACTGACTGCTCTTCTAAATGTACTGAGTTCAAATCCCAGCACCCACATGGCGGCTCACAACCATCCGTAATGAGATCTAATGCCCTCTTCTGGGTTGTCTGATGACAGCTACAGTGTACTTTCGTATAATAATAAATAAATCTTTAAAAAAAAAAAAAAAGAAACAAAGTCTTCCTATGTAGAGTCAAACTCAAGAGACCTAATTACCCTTGCTTGCTTTCTGAGTGCTGGAATTAAAGCATAGGCAATGAACATTTGTCTTCTCTCTCTCTCTCTCTCTCTCTCTCTCTCTCTCTCTCTCTCTCTCTCTCTCCTCTGTCTTCCTCCCTCCCTCCTAGTTCCCTTCCTTCCATTTCCCCTATGTCCTCTTCTACTCTCCTCCCCTCTTCTCTTCCTTATTTTTTCCTTCTCCTCTGCCTCCCTTCTCCTTCCCCATCCCCCCCCCCCTCTCAATCTCCCCCTCCACTCCCACCCTTCGCTAGGGCTTACATCAGAGCATCCTACATTCTAGACAAGTCCTTCACACGGGGCTACCCTCAGCCTAAGATGATCTCTTTCTTTATATTGATAGCTTAGACAAACTGTACATGACAGAGCACACCTGTAATCCCAGCACGTGGGAGGCAGAGGCAGGCATAGCTCTGTGTGTTCGAGGCCAGCCTGGTCTACAGAATGAATTCCACAACAGCCAGGGCTACATAGTGAGACTCTGTCCCAGAGAGAGAGAGAGAGAGGGAGAGAGAGAGGGAGAGGGAGAGAGAGAGAGAGAGATTGGGACTGAATGTATCCAGGTGTAGTGGCACCTACATGGAGGATTGGAGGATCTCAAGTTCGAGGCCAGCCTGGGCTGCAGTGAGCACATTGTCACCCTGGGTTATACAACAAGAGGCTGTTTTAAGGGAGTAAAAAATATTTTTTTTTGAAGTGCAATACGGTTCCCCTCTAATTGTAGTCTCAAGTGACCAGCCAAACTTTGGTTTTTCGCTACATCCAGAATATTTCCCCCAACATCCAGCAATGGGAAATGAGCGGGGGTGGGGAGGATGGTGGAGGGCAAGGCCTGGAGCCAGCATTGAGGCAGCCTAGAGCTGAGAATCTGATAGAAGCCCAACACGACTGAAGCCAAGCCGGACCCAGGCGTGAGCTCATCGGATGCCGGAGATGCTTGCAGCAACTTGTCCACAGCCTTCCCTGCTGCTGTTTTTCGTAATTCGTGATTCACAGATATTTTTTTTCCTACAACAAAAACATTCAGATTACATTTTTACAGGAGATGTTTTTTAGTCTTATACAAGCGTTATCAACTACTTCAATCACAAAATAAACTCTGCCCACCTCCGTAATTATTTAAGGATTTTTTTTTTCCCCTCACTTGTTTTTCTGCTTAATGTGATCCAAGATAAGAAAGGCTGGGTATTGGGAGGTGGCGGTTACTCTGGGGTTTATCAGGGATGGAGCCAATTTGATGATTCAGTTTGCTTTGCTTGATGGGACAATCACTTACAAAAAAATCATAAGAACCCATTTGTGTGTGTGTGTGTGTGTGCGTGTGCGTGTGCTTGTTGGGGGGCTATGGGTAGTGAGTGTACCATAGCAGTCATGTGGAAGTCGGAGGGTCAGAGGACAGCTTGCAGAAATAATTTCTCTCCTTTGACCACGTGGGTCCTGGGGCTCAAACTTGGTGTGATTAGACTTGGTGGCAAGCACCTTTGTCTACTGAGCCCTCTCACCTGCCCAATACTTTTAAAGATTCACTTTATTTGTGGATTGTGTCTGTATATACGTGGGTGGGTACAGGCATGCTCCTGCATGCACATAGAGGCCAGACGATGACTTACTTTTTGGAAGTCTGTTCTCTCCTTCTACCATGTGGGTGCTGGGAATCGAACTCAGGTCTTCATCCATGGCGCTAATCGCCTTTAGCTGCTGAGCCTTCTTGGCTAGTCCGAAATATAACCTTTTGGTTACTGTTGTTTTGGGTTTTGTTTTTTGTTTCCTTGTTTCCCCCACCCCTGGATGTGTGATTGATATGTGATTGACACGTGGGTATATGCTGTGTACGTGTGTATGATCGTGGGCCCTGGCACTATACCACAAAGGACAACCTTGGGTGTTGGTCCTGGACCTCCTCATTGGTTAAGGCATGGATCTCTGTGTAAGCTGTGAGCTGGCCCATGAACTTTTAGGCATTCTCCTGCCTCCACTGCTGCCTTTCCTTAGGACTACTTGCATTACAGACATGCAATATTGCATCTGTCTGTATGTGTAGTCTGGTGACCCAAGTTCAGGTCCTCCCTCCCTTTATACTGTAAGGGCTTTACCCACTGAGCCATCTTTCCAGCCCATTTCTTTTTTTCTTTTTTCTTTTCTTTTCTGTTTTTTTTTTTTTTCTGTTTTCTTTTTTTTAATTCAGAGCCTCCTAAAGCCTAGAATAGCTTTAAACTCTCTACATAGCCAAAGATAACACTGAATTTCCAGGTCCTCCTGCCTCCACCTCCCAAGTGCTGGAAATGCAGAAGTGCACTACCGTGCTTAGCTTGGTGTTGGGGCTGGAACCCAGGGCTTCCTGCATACTAGACAAGCTCTGTACCAAACTGAGCTGCATCCCCCGCCCCTCAGAACATCATATATGCATACATACATATACATACACATATGTTTAAGTTTCAGCAAACATCAAAATTTGTTTCTCCTCTTTTATCTGTTGAAGGAATAGTCAATCAAAGGATTAACTCACAGCTTTTCAAAACTTGTGCATCCACTCCTTTCAGTGGCCTACATACATAATCAATAAAGGGTGTTCTGTGAGCCATATACCAAATCCCCTTAATCGAGTGACTTCCCCCTCAGCAAACAGCCATGCCACTCACTGCTGACTTTACTCTTGCGATTTTAAACTCGTCGCTAATCTTTGTTTCTCTAGTGTCTGAGTTCCTGCTACTTCAAGGGGGAGTCTCGTGTTCAAATGCCTTTAAGTGACAAAAGGAAGAAGGGGAACTCTCTCAAATAAGGATGGAGAGGCCAGCAAAGAAGGCTTAGAACAGTGGCTCTGAACCTGTGCTTGTGACCCCTTTGGTAAACCTACATCTCCAAAAACAATTACATTATGATCCATTGCGGGAGCGACATTATAGTTCTGAAGTGGCAATGAAATAATGCTATAGTTGGGGAGGGGTCACCACAACAGGAGGAACTGTATTAAAGGGTCACAGCATTAGGAAGGTTGAGAACCACTGGATGAGGGAGACAAGGCAGGTGCTGCCAAGGCAGATGACCCAAGTTCAGTTCCTAAGACCCCCATGGTGGAAGGAGAGAAATAGCTCCCAGATGCTGTCTTCTGACTTACGTACCTGTGTCTAGGCTCATGCGCACACACACACACACACACACACACACACACACGAGTGGGGACACCCCTGTGTTCCCAGCCCTGGGGAGGCTGAGGCAGGAGAATCACTTCAAGTCTGACACCCTACAAACTGCACCACATCCCCAGCCTTTTTTGTGTTTGTTTGTTTAAATGGCCTCACTGATGCTTTATCCCCTGCTGCTCACAACCACTCCCCGTACTTCCATGAAAGTGTTGGTGAACCCTCAGCATGATCAAATCCCACTAAGGCGGCTACACTCGAGACTGTCTCAGAGTTGCCTCCCGGAGTGTCTGACACGGTGGCAGGGACGGGGGCTGCGGGTCAACTGTAGAACTTCAGAGTATAGATGATGACCAAGAACTCTTGGAGTCTAGCCTCCTGTCCTTTCTTTACCACTTTCACCCTGGCCCCACCCCACCCCACCCTACCCCACCCGACCCCACCCCACCCCACCCCACCCCACTTTCCACCCCTCCAGCCTCCCCTTCTCTTTTTGACCTCCTGCAAGGACTAGAACAAAATCTGTAAACAGGAAACAGGATAAGGCTCAATGGGTAAAGTGCTCGCTATTGAAGTGTGAGGAACTGAGTTCAAATCCCCAGAACCCATAGAAAGAGAGGTAGAGAGGGAAAAATCCCAGGATGTTCAAGGGCCAGCTTGCCTTGGGTGTATGGTGGAGTGTCAATCAAGGGGGAAGAGGCAGTGACTGACACTCGAGGCTGCCCTTTGACCTCCACAGTGCATCATTGCACAACCTCGCTCACAGACATGGGTGTGCAAAAATACCTATTAAAAAATGTAAGGAGAGTGTTAGAGAGGGTGAGGGGGTTCCCTAAGATTAAATTGACATTCTATGCCTGTATGAAATTGTCATTTTCAATGAGCAGATTTTTTATTTTATTTTATTTTATTTTATTTTTTTGTTTTTTGGATTTGGTTTTTTCGAGACAGGGTTTCTCTGTATAGCCCTGGCTGTCCTGGAACTCACTCTGTAGACCAGGCTGGCCTCGAACTCAGAAATCTGCCTGCCTCTGCCTCCCAAGTGCTGGGATTACAGGCGTGCGCCACCACTGCCCGGCTCAATGATCAGATTTTTAAAAATAAAAAATTGTACATCTGCTTGACCTCCCTAAATAAGGGCTGTTAGAAGTAAATAAATGTACAGGTATGTAACTAGAATACAAATGTTCTGTGAAATATAAGTATTTTTATTCTTATGTAGCCACAGTAGAAAGAACACACAGAGGGCTGGGGAGCTTCTGGTAAAGTGCTTAGTGTATAAGCATGAGCACCTAACTTTGCTCTCCAGCACCTATGTAAATAAACCAGGAGAACATGGCATACGCTTGGAACCTTGGCAGTAGTGAGGCAGAGGTAGAAGGGTCCCTGGGGCTCGCTGGCTAGCCAGCCTAGCTGAATCAGTGAGCTGTGTGTACAGTGAGAGACCTTGTCTCAAAATACAAAGCCAGGGCAGACAGGGTGGCTCAGTGGGTAGTGGCACTTGCCACAAAGCCTCATGTTGACCTGAATTTGACCCCTAGACCCCACATGATGAAAGGAGAGAACCTACTCCCCAAAACTGTCCTCTCACCTCTACAGCCAAGCACACTCACACACACACACACACACACACACACACACACGCTCACTCACACACCACTGAGTCTAATGTGCCTGCCAGTCAGAGGCAACAGAGCTTAAATTGGAACCAAGACACTTGGCCTTCAAACCACTCTGGCTGGCAGGGATAGATCTGGAAGCCGCTTGGTATCTGGTAGCCCAGACTCAAATTGAGCAGTGAGTGGTCCCCGAGGAAGGCAGGCTTCAGTCAACTCCGAGCTGCAGGCAAGCTTTCACAACTGTAGGCAGAGCCGGGCTGTGTCTCCGCACACTTCCTCTGCAAGAAACAAGAAACGCAACACATTTTCATCACAGAGATTTACATAGTTCTTTATGCATGAAATTATGAACAGCTGTTATTTTGTTGCGTTCACAAGAACTGAAAAGGCAGAGAGAGAGAGAGAGAGAGAGAGAGAGAGAGAGAGAGAGAGAGAGAGAGAGAGAGAGAGAGACATGCTAGGCAAACTGCCTCTGGCTCCTCTGTCTAACACTTTTCTTTCCCCAGAGACTAGCAGACAATGGGTTTACCAGATGTCATTGCCTGCTTGGGAAGGACCCGGAAGCGTCTGTGACTGGCAGTCTCCCTTTCTCTAGGCAAGTGCTCTATCCACTAAGCCATAGATAGCTCCAGCCCTCTGACCTCTTTAAACACATTTCTTAGCATAAAAATGTAAATTTTATTTATTTATTTATTTATTTTCATTTATTTATTTATTTATCTATTTATTTATGATTTATTTAGTGGATGTGCGTATTCACGTGCTGTGTCAGGACGTACATGTGGAGTTCAGAGAACAACTTTCAGAAGTCAATTCTCTTTTACCATGTGGGTCCCGGGACTCGAACTCAGGCTATCAGGCTTAGCAGCAAGTGTCTTTCTGTCTAAGCTGACTCACCTATGACCTTGTCTATTTTTCTTGGATTGCGACGAACATAAGTCTTCCTCTCTACATCCAGAGCTGTCTTGATGTAACTGCTCATCCTGGTGGATTCTCTGAGACACTCCTGGATTTGTCTTTCTAGCCTAAACCATCTTGCCCATACCATGGCTTTCTCCTTACTTGCTGAGAAAGACTTGATGGCATGCAAGCCTCCTGGAAACCAGTTATCACACATTGGCCTCAGAGCATGTCTGGGGAAGGATCTGCTATTGGTTCTTATCATGAAGCAGGAGACAAGTCAGAGACCCAAAGAAATATAAGGTGTGGGTATGTGTGCATGTGCATGTGCAGAGTATGTGTGCGGCATGTGTATGTATTTCTGTGTATGTGCTTGTGTGTGTGTGTGCGTGTGTGGCATGTGTGTGCATTTGTGTGTATGTATTTGTGTGTGTGTGTGCATGTGCGGCATGTGTGTGTGTGTGCATTTGTGTGTGTGTGTATTTGTGTGTGTGCGTGTGCAGCGTGTGTGTATGTGTGTGCGCATTTGTGTGTGTGTTTGTGTGTGCGTGTGCAGCATGTGTGTGTATGTGCATTTGTGTGTGTGCATTTGTGTGTGTGTTTGTGTGTGTGCATTTATGTGTGTGTGCTTGCACACACATGTGCAAGTACACATGTATACGGAGGCTACCGGGCAACTTTGGGTGTCATTCCTCAGTCTTCTCTCTTTTCTTTCTTTCTCTCTTTTCTTTCTTTCTCTCTTTTCTTTCTTTCTCTCTTTCTTTCTTTCTTTCTTTCTTTCTTTCTTTCTTTCTTTCTTTCTTTCTTTCTTTCTTTCTTTCTTTCTTTCTGAGACAGGGTATGAGTGCACTTTGAGACACTATGTAGCTCTGACTGGCTCAGAACTCACAGAGATCCACCTGCCTCTACTTTCCAAGTGCTAGAACTCTTTCTGAGGCAGGGTCTCTTCTTGGCCTACAATTCACCAATTAAACCAAGCTAGCTGACCAGAAAACATTAGCGATTGGCCAGTCCTACCTCTTGGCACTGGGATTATGGTGAAAGCCCTTCACACTTGCTGTTCCTTCACGTGGGTTTTGGGGACTGAACTCCACCAGCTCCTGATGTCTGCAGGGCACGCACTTTATCAAAAGGACCCATCTCGTTTTGTTGAGAGGAAGAGCTTACACTGTTGCCTGGACAGCTGAGCTGGAATTCACTATATAATTCAGGTTGGTCTTGAACTCAAAGAAATCCTCCTGCCTCAGCCTCTTAAATACTCTCAGTGCTAGGACTATAAGTATACGACCCCCACATGGAGAAGTAATAAAGTTTTGGCTTTTTGTTTATTTTATCTTATTTTATTTTATTTTATTTGACAGGATTTCACTTTGCAGTCCTGGCTGGACTGGAACTCACTATATAGACCAGGCTGCCCTTGAACTCACACAGATCTGCCTGGCCTGCCTCTCTCCAGAGTGCTGGGAGTAAGGTGTGTGCCACCATACCTGGCCTAATGAAGACTATTTTTGGATTGGGGTACCTGCACCCGAGTCTATCTCTGACTCTTACTGTTCCCTTAGCAAATACCCAATGAATAGCTGTAAGCCTGCTCATTCAAGGCCACCTGACCCTGTCTCCCTATGGTGCAATCATCTCTCCTCTCGCATGGCCTTGTCTCTAGAATTCAGTTCTAAGACCAACGTGCCACAGTAGATAGGACTTCTGAAAAATCATCGAATGTCACCTTCTCCAGCAGGAAGAAACTGGGACAAATCTATTTGAAAAGACTTGTGCTTGTTTGTGTCTTTCTCCCAGCACTGGAGGGAGGAGAGCAGAAGCAGAAGGGTTGCTATGAATTTGAAGCTATCTTGGGCTATCTGCTGAGACTTGGTCGCAAAACAAATGAAAGAAAAAGAGTACGGGAGGAAAAGAAAAAGAGAAAGGAAGGAAGGAAGGAAGGAAGGAAGGAAGGAAGGAAGGAAGGAAGGAAGGAAGGAAAGGAGAGAGGGAGGGAGGGGGGAAAGAAGGGAGGGGGGAAGGGAGGGAGGGAGGGAGGGAAGCAGGCAGGCAGGAAGGTGGACCAGGCAGGAGTGACACACACATGGAATCCCAGCACTCGGGAGGCAGAAGCAGGCAGATCTCTGCGTATGAAGCCAGCCTGGATAACAGAGAGAGTTCTAGGACAGGCAGGGCTACACAGAGAAACCCTGTCTCAAAAAAACCAAATGGGGGAAACAAGAAAGAGAGGGGGAGAGAGAGAGACAAAGAGAGAAAGAGAGAGAGACAGAGAGACAGAGAGAGAGAGACAGAGAGACAGAGAGAGAGAGAGGAAAGAAAAGAGGAGGAAAGAAAAAAAGAGAGAAAGAAGGAAAGAGAGGAAGGAAGGAAGGAAGGAAGGAAGGAAGGAAGGAAGAGGAAGGGGGAAGGAGGGAGGGAAGAAAGGAGATGAAAAAAATGGAGAAGCTTAACCCCCTTGTGTGAGAAAGGGCAGTGCCTTTCTCACCCCAACGGGAGGGTTGTTTTCTTGTGGCTTTTTTTTTTTTTTAGAGCAGCCTGCTTGTCCACACCTTGGGACTGAAATTAGCACAGGGAGGAGCACATTCTGAAGGATGACACAAGCAGATCAATTACCCCACTCTCCTGCCAACACAAGCTACACAGCCATCTCCACATGACAGAATACCAGGATGGTGACAAAGAGGCTCCTCTTATCTTCTTTCAGGTGGTTTTGTATTCCTTGGAGCTTTTTTTATTTCTTTTTGTAGTGTTAGCAATGAAATCCAGGGCCTCACACATGCTAGGCAAGCACTGTAGTCAAGTCCTCAGCCCCTCCCTTGGGGGATTTAGACTGGGGCTCTACCACTGAGCCACGCCCCCAGCCCCTCCCTGGGGGATTCTAGGCAGGGGCTCTACCACTGAGCCTCAGCTAAGCCTCATATTTTCACTTTTAATTTTGAAAACAGGCAGGTCTTGAACTTACAATCTTTCTGCTTCCCAAGTGCTATAGTTAGGAATTTGAACCATCACCAGGCGGTGGTGGCGCATGCCTGTAATCCCAGCACTCTGGGAGGCACAGGCAGGCAGAGTTCTGGGTTCGAGGCCAGCCTGGTCTACAGAGTGAGCTCCAGGACAGCCAGGGCTACACAGAGAAACCCTATCCCGGAAAAAAAACAAATCAAAAAAAAAAAAAAAAGGAATTTGAACCATCAATCTGAATTTAGTTTGGTTTAGTTTAAAACAGGGATAGAAAACAAAGAGTGAACTAAGAAGACCGACTTGTCTAGTTGTCTAGTAGGACCCCCCCCCCCAACAAAAAAACAAAAAACTCTGAGGTTTGAACAACAGGATGCTGGGTAGTCAGGGTGGGGAAGCGGTTAGATCCTTGATTTCACCTTTGGGGCTTTGATTACTATCAAAAGTCATTTGATACTATCAAATAGTCAGACTTTCTTATCTCAGTGTCAAGTCCTAATGGTTAAGAGGATGAGTTGTCAGGCAATTAGGTGACTAGGCAAGGCCACTTTCCTGTAGGGTTAGTAAGCACCCACATACCACCCACTGGGCAAAGAACGGGAGAGATCCTTCCCTGGCTTTCAGCAGGACAGTCAAGACCAGAATGGTGCAAGCCTGTTATCCTAGGACTGGGGCAAGGGGACCTGAAGTTTGAGGGCAGCCCAGGCGACCTGGTAGTCTCAGGCCAATCTGGGCTGCACGAGGAGACACTGTTGGAACAAGAAACAGGGTGGGGGTGGTTTGGGAATGCGGTCAGGTGTTAGACTGCTTGTCTAGCCTGCATAGGGTTCCGGCTTCCATCACCAGTTCCCCCTAGAGCAGGTGTGGTAGGGCTTTGTAATCCCAACAAGGGAGTTCAAAGTCAGTCGTTCTGGGCTACAGCTCAAGATCAAGGCTAGCCTGGGGTATGTGAGACTGTTTACAAGAAAACAAAGAAGAAAAGAAGGGGAAGAGAGGAGGGGGGAAGAGGGGGGAAGAGGAAGGAAGGGGGATGAAGGAAAATGAAAGAGAGGGCAGGAGAAGGGAAGGGAAGGAAGGAATGTGGAGGGAAGAAAAGATGCCTGGGTGTGGACAGGGAGGGAAAGGGGACCCAGGAACCACGAGCCTGGGCACAGGGTTGAACAATCTGAGTCTGGCCCTTATCTGTCACCCACCAGTACCCTTAGGCTGTTTGCTTCAATTTTCCAACCTTCCTTTGGAAGGTGACAGCCAGGAGTAGGAGGGCAGTAGGCTAATTTCCTCCTTTTCCTATGTAGCTGGGATTCTAGGTCATCCTTTGATAGGCACCACAAGGGGACCATCAATTGGCCCTCTGTCCCCATCACCTAAAAACAAAAAAACAAAACCAGTATACAAGGATAGGACAAGTCATCATGGTGGTGTTGGAATGCTGTCTTAGGTCAGAATCCATGTGTGCGCCTGGCTCTATATCCGTTTCATTATCTCTTGCTGATACCCCAGAGAGAGACAGGCGCACTGAGGCTTGGACAAGAGGACCCAAGGCTGCTCAGACAACTTTATTGGAAGGAACCTTTTAATTTTTTTTGTTTGTGCCAGGCAATAGTAGCACACACCTTTAATCCCAGCACTCAGGAGACAGAAACTAGCAGAGTTCCAGATCAGCCTTGGTCTACAGAATGAGTTCCAAGACAGCCAGGACTACATAGAGAAACCTTATCTCCCAAAACCAAAAAGAAAAAAGAAAAAAAAATGTTACTGTTTGCATTGTATGTTTGGAACCTAGGGCCTCCTAGGAAGGAGCTCTACTAATGAGCCCCATCTCAGCCCCTTCCGGGGGATTCTAGGCTCCAGCTGAGATTCTGCTGTTCTTGGCAGCTAGCATGCGTGAGAGACTGAGGGTGTATCATCATCTTGTAAGCAACATGCACTCAAATGAGTAGAGACCCCAATCTAATGTTGGAAGGACAGCATCGAGCCTAAGTCTGGAAGCATTGATGTTCTGAGTCCCTCTGAGGATGTTTTGAGGTAGAGCAGCTAGCTTGAATCCCCCAGTGAGGGGACAGGAGTGTGGCTCAGTGGTAGAGATTTTTGTCTAGGAAGGTTAGTTCTCAACCTTCCTAATGCTGGGACCCTTTAATATAGTTCCTTGTGTTGTGGTGACCCCCCCAACCATAAAATTATGTTTGTCTCTACTTCAAAACTGTTATTTTGTTACTGTTATGATTCTTAACGTAAATCTCTGTGTTTTCCTGTGGTCTTAGGTGACCCCTGTGAAAGGGTCATTTAACCCCAAAAGGGTTCCTAGCCCATAGCTTGAGAACTGCTGGCCTAAATAGATCAATCCACTGATTAGTTAGAGCTCTCATAATCCCACCACATCTCAAAGACTGGATACTTCTGCTGAGAACCAAGACTTCAACCCACGAGCCTTTGGGAAGATACTTTGTGTCCATGACCTTTTCTACAGACACACTGTATCAAAGTAATTCAATGTTCCTTTCTTGTCCCATCAGAGCCGCAGTGGGCGCTGAGCCAGCGGCTACTTACAAGGTTGACTTATTATTTTTTTTCCAAAGCCAAGTGGAAGGATTAGCTATTGCAGGCCAGAGCTCCAGACCATTTGCCTATCTAGGGCCCTTACCAGGTCTAAGGTTGGGTTCCCAGTCACCCAAACAAAGCATATCATAAGCAATCCTCAGCGACCGAGGAGTGATTTGGGTATAAGGGCTGACTTAGGGTTCCTGCTGTTGTGATAAAACACTGTGACCAACAGCAACTCTGACAGGAAAAGGTGTATTTTGCTTTACACTTTCCAATACCCCATGAAAAAGAAGTCACAGTGGGAGCTCAAGGCAGGAACCTGGAAGCAGAAATTGAAGCAGGGGCCATGGAGGGGTGCTGCTTACTGACTTGACTCCAGTAGCTTGCTCAGTCTGCTTTCTTAGATACCCCAGGACCACGTGCCCAAGAATGCACTCACACACCCTAAAATCTATCCTCCCGAGTTAATTATTAGTCAAGTAAATCCCCTACAGACTTGCCCACAGGCTTATCCTACAGAAGTGTTTTCTCAATTAAGATTCTGTCTTCTCGCATGACTCTGGCTGTGTCAGGCTGACGTAAAAACTAGCCAGCCCAAGGGCTTTGACATTCTTTTCAAAACTATTTTAAAACCAGGCAGTGGTGGCTACACATCTTTAACCCCATCTTAATCACTGGGGAGGCAGAGGCAGGCAAATCTTATGAGTTTGAGGACAGCCTGGTGTACAGAGTTCCAGGATAGCCAAGGCTATACAGAGAAACCCTGTCTCAAATAAAGAATGGAATATTTGTTTATGTATTGATTTCTAGTGTATTGTATATGTATGAGTGTTTCACCTGACTATGTGTAAGTGTGTATATGCCAGAAGAGGGTTTCGATCCCCTGGACCTGGAGAGATGGATGGGAATGAGCTGGATGTTGAGACCTGAACCCAGGTCCTCTTCAAGAGACACAAGTGCTCTTAACCACTGAGCCACCTTTCCAGCCCTGATGTTGTATTTATTATTATTACTGCGGGGTAGGGGTGGGGTGGGGTGGAGATGGCATGCGTTACAATATAAGTATGGCAGTCAGAGAACAACTTTGTGAAGTTGACTTTCTCCTCCTATCACGTAAGGACTGGGGATCGAACACAAGTCATCAGGCTTGATGGCAAACCCTTTTACTCACCGAGCTATTTTGTCAGCCCCATACTGAAATGTCTCAACCTGATCTCGTGATGAGGGTCACAGGAGAGACTTACAGCAGCCTAGATAGCCACTAGGGACAGCTGACTGTCAGTTCTTCATAAGAGCTGCTAAGAAGAAAGGTATTTACTCCTAGCTCTTAGGTCTTAGGTCTGCCGTTGGAAAGCAGTGTGAGCTACCCAGTGAGACTCTACAGAAATCAGTGAGGCAGAGGCTCTGGGATCCTCAACAAAGAGGAATAATGAGTGAGCTGGGCATGGTGGGGCACTCCTACGGATGCTAGCACTTTGGAGGTAGAGGCAGGAGGATCAGGAGTTCAAGGTCATCATCCTCAGTTACTTTTCTGAGACTTCGTCTCAAAAAAATAAAATAAAATTGCAAGTTTGATCAGAGCCAATGAGATGGCTCAGGAGGTAAGCATGTCTGCCCCTAAGCCTGAAAACTTGAGTTCATTCTTCAGGACCCACCTAGTGGGAGCAAAGAATCGACTCCCACAAGCTGTCCTCTGACCTCTACATGTGGGTCTTGGTGCCCACTAACTAACCCCTGCATAAATAAATGTAATTAAAATAAAATTTAAATAATGTGCTCGTGGCCCGTGGGCAGCTGAATGAACAAGTGAATGGGGTCTCTAGGGGCCCGAGAGCTGGGTAAAAAGGCACCCACTTTCCTGAGCCTGCCCCGTCTCTCTAAGACAAAAGATCAAGCTGCTACTTTGAGGTAGGAGGGAAGGAAGAGGAGGAAGACAGAGGAAGAGAAAGGTTGCTTCAGAGGGTCTAGCTTGAGTGTCTGTCTGTCTGTCAGTCCTCCTGCCCTTGAGAACTAACTCATGCTATGTCTCTTTGCTGAAGCCACCAGCCCTTGTCCCTGTCTCATTCCTGGGCTTCCCTGCAGCTAAGCCAAGCCACCAGCCTGGGACAGCCTGCTCCCCACTCAGTTCTTCTTCTTTTTTTTTTTTCCAAAGCTTTCCATTCAAACCGTTCTGAGCGCAGATGCCTGGTGCACCCGTCCAACGCTAAAAAGACACAGCGAGTGATATTCACGCCATATGTCAATACACATGTTTGAGTCTCCACAAATGTTCGCTGTGGTTTTTATGGTGCTCGAAACGGTGGTGTTTATACTGTTTTGAGGGGACTTGGAACTCAAATGTGCAAATGATTTTATTTTTTTTTTTACAAGATGTGATTCAAGGACGAGCTGCAGTTGGGGGTCGCCTGCCAACCAGATGGCGGAGGCTTGCGGCTGCTTGGAGCTGGCCACTTGGGTGTCTGAGCACAGCCTTTCTGTCCCTGGCATCTTCTTCCACTTCCTGTTTCTGGTACAGTGAGGACAGGGCTCGTTGTAGTGTGTGTGTGTGTGTGTGTAGGGGTCAAGACAGGGTTTTCTGGGTATCAGGATAGGCATACCATGGTGAAGAGGCATCTGGTCTGTCACCCGCTAACTGAGATCAGGGACTGGGAAGAAGGGAGGGGGTTTCAGGAGGGGTCTAAGGCAGGAAGAAGAAGGTGGGAAGGCCAAGGGAGTATTAGGAGGTCGTTGGGGTCCAAGGGGTCCAAGTTAGATGAATGCAGGGCTATGGGAGGGAATGCAGGATTATGGGAGGGAATGCAGGGCTATGTGCTAAGGGTTGGCCCTCTGCTCTCTAGTTGTCCTCCACCCTCAGCCAGAACACGCCCCAGCTGACAGAGTTCCCAGCCATCCATCTCTCCTGCCCCTCCCTGATTTTTGAGATACCGGGTATGTGTGTTAGACTGATCTTAAACTCATTATGTAGCCCAGGATGGCTTTGAACTCCTAATCCTCCTGCTTCTGCCTCCTGAGTGCTGGGATTACAGATGTGTGCTTTATTGAAGATCAAGCCCAGGCCTTTGTACACACCAGGCAAGCACTCTGCCAACGGACTACCTTCCCTGTCCTCTCCGGTGCCAGGATCAGAATCACCTCTGAGTTGAGGAGTTCCTAGTGATCCTTCTCCCTCCTGCATCTAGCGGCCTTCTCTAACCATCCCAGTCACTTGTCATAGTTGGGCTCCCAAGTCTCCCAACAGTGCTCTAAAGCCTCGCTGACTTAAAGTCATGATCTTTGCATCCTGGACTATACTCTCCAAGCTCCAGATGAAGAGGCTTTGCCTTTGAAACTCTCGTCTCCTAAACGAGAGAAGCCTACGTAAGGAAGGAAAGAACCGAGTTCCTAGTGGGAAAGAAAGGGAGGACCTTATGCCCCTCAGACCAGGCTCCAGAGAGTTCAGAAGCAATTGAATGTGAACACAGGGACCTGGAGGCTCAACACTCTTATCTCGGCCAGGTCCAGCAGCTCCCAGGTCACCCTGCAAGATGGTGCAAGACATAGATGATCCTGCTTTAGAGCAGCATACAGGGAATGGCCTCCGGGACAGGAAGGCATCTTTGGGTGTAACAATGGTCTTGAGGTTTATGCTCTAGAGCCCAAAGAAAGGGGCTGTGGGAGACAGTGAAATAACTGCCCTACAAGCGTGAGGACCTGAGTTCGGATCCCCCAGCTCCCCTGTAAGATCTGCGTATGGCTGCTTGTGTCTGGAACCCAGGCACTGTAGGGCTGTTGTGGAGAGACAGGGAGAATGACTGGACCTTGCTGACTAGCTGAGTTGGAGGGTGCTGGCTTCAGTGAGAAGCTATATGTCCAAAGCATAAACAAGGGGCTGGCAAGATGCCTCGGTAGATAAAGGTGCTTACAGCCAAGCCTGATGGCCTGAGTTCAGTTCCCAGGACCTCCATGATAGCCGGGGAAAACTAACTCCTGAAAAGTGTCCTCTGACCTCCACGGGAGGACCTCGGCACACATACATGTGTGCGCACTCAAGCACGTGAGCACACACACACACACACACACACACACACACACACACACACACAAAGGGAGGCAACTCCTAACCATGCCTAGCCCTAGTACCCTAGGGCTTCTCAGAGCTCTGTCCTGGGCTCTGAAACTCAACATGGCTTTGCTATCAGCCTCGCTCACAGATGTTTGCCCTCACTTGTTCAAATTTGTTCTTGCCAATGTCTCAGGCTTTGTGGGTGCCGTGGGGTGCACTGATCTACTATGGGGGAGCCCCAGGATGTGTATACAAGAGGCTAGAAGGGGGCGTCTCTGTTGTTTTAAGCAAGCGTCGGTGATATTTGGAAATCAGTAACCTCCCTTCTTGCAATAGGCTTTCTTTCCCAAGGGACTGAGGGGCAAGAGGGGACGTAATCTTGGAGCCTCGATCTCCTTCAGGGGGGTTGGCATATACGTTGCCTGTAATTACAGCTTGATAATGATATAATTTATAGTATGTATATCATCATTTGTGAGTGACTGGACAAGCTGGCAGGCGAGCAGGCTAGAGCCGTGTCATAAGCTTGTAAAAAGGTAATTATATTTCTTTCTGATCTACCTTTCGCCTACCTGGTCAGATCGGGCTGTTGGGAAATAATGTGGAGAGAAATAAGTGCCAGGAATTTTGGAGGTTCTATAGACAAGGGAAGCTGCTTGCCACAGAGGCCCAGCAGACTTCTTTTGGGGGGTCTAGAGACCCCATAGGCATCATGACTGAACCAACTGAAAGCATCCACCTCAAAATAAGAGGCGGGCGTAAATGACATGAAGATGAAGCTGTAGGTACCACAACAATTGCAACTTTGGGGAGAGGATCAGAGGCCGGTGATGCGTTGATGCGGCTCTGAGGGTAGACTGCTCTGTTCCCAGTCCCTGCGGGAAGCCCTGGCCTCTATCCTTAAATGAACAAGGGGTGGTGCTATGTGCCTATAGACCCAGAAATTAGGAGGTGGAGACAGGAGGATTGAAAGTTGAAGGCTATCCTCGGCTACATAGGGAGTTCAAGTTTGAGGCTAGACCAAGCTATATAAAACTATAAAACTCTCTCTCTCTCTCTCTCTCTCTCTCTCCTGGGCAGTGGTGGGGCAAGCCTTTAATCCCAGCACTTGGGAGGCAGAGGCAGGCGGATTTCTGAGTTTGAGGCCAGCCTGGTCTACAGAGTGAGTTCCATGACAGCGAGGGCTACACAGAGAAAGCCTGTCTTGAAAAACCAAAACCAACCCCCCCAAAAAAGACTCTCTCTCTCTCTCTCTTTCTCTCTTTCTAAAACAAAACAACACACACACACACACACACACACACACACATAAACCTAAAAACAAAAAAATCACCCCCCCAAATCTACCCGCCAACCCCCTCCCCCCAAATAAACAACAATAAAAACTGAGATCAGAAGTGATTCTTTCCCATCATTTCCCCTACCTACCCCTGTGAGATAGTCTGAGGCTGGAGACACTTGTATCATGTCCTCCAAGCCTGATAGAATCTTTCAGAATGGAGATGGAGATGGGCTTAGAGTTTTGAGTGATGGTTGGGAGAGATTGGATTTATCTGCCTCCCATCACCCATTCTCAGTAATAAGGGAAGCTGCAGAAAGCCCTTGGCCTGAGATATAATGTGTCATGTAATTACTGTAATAATACTTTGTACTTCTACAGAGCCTTTCATCTGCGGTGCTCCACGGCCTTTATAAACATTAATTAATTCCCATAACTGGGCGATGAGGTAGGTAAGTATCGTCATTCCCATTTCACAGATGAGGAGAGCCAGCACACCAGGAGGGGGGGCCACCGGCCCTCAGTTTCTTGGCAAAGCCCTCCGACACAGCCGGCGCCCACCGGGAGTGGTGTCCACTTAAACCTGGTGTTTTACCAGGCTGCCAGGCTTAGTCTCTTACAGTGTAAGGACTGCGCAAGCCCAGGTATCCTTTACATACTCTCTGGGGGGGGCAAGACTTACCCCCACTCTCCTCCCCTCCCGTGGCACACCCATATCCAAGCCCTAGGCCCAGGGGAGGTCTGTGATGGCCTCTGGATCCCTCCATTAGGGAGGCAGGGATCTTGCAGAATCAAGGTCCTAGAAAAGACAGATGTCTAAATCAAGTTTCAGCCTCTCACCCTATTAGACAAGTCAAATCCTGTTCTGATTTCCTCTCCATGATGTCCCCCAGACTAATGGTGGCCTAGACCCCTCTTGCTAACATCTGTATCCCATCCCAAAACACAATGACTTGATAAGCTCTCTCATATACATTAACCCGTTTTACTGCCACCTCTCTAACCTGAGACATGCATCAAACCAAGGCCACATTTGTCTAATTAATTGGTTTATTTTTTTTTTTCAATATTAGAGCTTGAACTTAGTTTTGCACACTGTAGTTAATTGTTCTATCACTGAGCCACGCCCCCAGACCCTCACTGGGGAATTCTAGGCAGGGGCTCTACCACTGAGCCACGCCCCCAGCCCCTTCCTGGGGGATTCTAGGCAGGGACTTTATCATGTACTTAGATCCCAGTCCTCTTGTACTTAACATTTTTTTTTAATTTTTTTATTCGATATAATTTATTTACATTTCAAATGATTTCCCCTTTTCTAGCCCCCCACTCCCCGAAAGTCCCGTAAGCCCCCTTCTCTTCCCCTGTCCTCCCACCCACCCCTTCCCACTTCCCCGTACTTAACATTTTTTATTTTTAAAAATTTAATTTTATTAAATAAAACCTTTTAATGCATGTATTTAATGTGTGTGTGGGAATGTGGTAGATGTGGTTTGTTCTCATGCAAGCCATGACACCCATGTCAGAAGACAGCTTTCAGAAGCCAGTTCTTTCCCTCCACCGTGTATATCCCAAGGTTGGAACTCCGGTCACCAGTCCCAGATGCATTTACATGCTGAGGCGAGCCATTTTGCCTGCCCCAGTTTTTAACCTTATGTTTTGATACAGGATTCCCCTAAGTTGCCTGGGCTGGCCTTGGAACTCACCATACTTCAGCTTTCTGGGGATTACAGATGTGAACACCAGGCCCAGCTATAAAGGTATAAAGCCAGATACAGCAGTGTAAGCTTGTAATGCCTGCACTGGGGAACAGGAGGCAGGAAGATTCCTGGCACTCCCTGGCTGGTCAGCCCGGCCTAACTACAAGCTCTGGTTTCAATGAGCAAAACAACTGTGATGAAGAAGAAGAGGAGGAGGAGGAAGAGGAGGAAGATGATGATGGTGATGATGATGTGGGCTAGAGAGATGGCTCAGCAGTCAAAAGCACGTACTGCTCTTTCAGAGAACCTGAGTTCAGTTTTCAGAACCAATGTTGGGCAAGTCACAACTGCTTATAACTCCAGCTGCTAGTGGTTCTGATACCTCTGGCTGTGGGTACCTGCATTCACATCACACACACAAACACACACACACGACCATGTGCTGCCATGAATAATAACTCCATAAGAACTCCTGCAGGCAAATCCGTCCCTGCGGTGGGGACTTCCTCTTGAAAATTAGAAATTTGAGGGCTTGGATGAGCCTTCAAAACCCAGGGCCAGTCTGCCTTAAAGGTTCTGGGATAGCGACTTGGTTCCCTGCCCCCGATTCACTAAACCAGTCTAAGAATATTAGAAGCAGTCTGTTCCACATCCCAGACTCCTGCCAAGGTCTGTGGGGCTTACTGACATTCTCCTGGGTGGGAGTTTTAAAAAGAGAGAAAGGGAAAGTTGTCTGACCTGTCCAACTACATTCCAGGAGAACAGAGTCCTGAAGCCCCGCCGGGGATCAGAGGGCTTCTCGGAGCTGCCAACCGTTGGTGGGGCACTTCCTCTTTAAGTCAGGTGGCGATTTAGAGTACTGAGCTCCAGGCCTTGGGAGGCTGGCACTTCAATCCCTGCCTTCTGGTCCTTGATTAGCTGTGTGGCCTGAGGGGAAGTACTTAACCTTTCAGAGCTCGAGGCAGTTCGGAGGGTTAATTGTGTCTGCCTCGGTGGGTGGTTGGGAGGATTGAGGATTTAAAGAGGCAGGATTGCTGAAGTGTTTGCAGCCTTACCTGGGGAGACCTACCTGCTCTAAGGGCAGCTCTTAAAAGGAGCCCCCGTTAGGGGTGGGACGACCTCAGTTGGTCAGTGGCTTGTCTCCACAGTGAAGCTGTGGCTTCCATTTCCAGTACTATATGATTCTAACACAGTGGTGTGGATCTGTCACCCCGCAGTCTGGACGATCAGAGCTTAAGGTCATCCTAGATACATTGCAAGTGTGGAGCCAGCCTGGAACTCACAGCCTCTTGGGACTGGGGTTATGAGCAAACGGGATCTAGCAACATAGTTCACCAGGTAAAGGCCCTTGCCTGATAACCAGGGGCCTATGTGGTGGAAGGAGAGACCTGGGTCCCTAACGTTGTCCTCTGACCTCCTCATGTAAACTGATCTCCATGCATGTACTATGGCAAACACACACACACACACACACACACTTCCTCCCATCCCTTCCCCCAACCTTCCCACATACACCTTAAACAAATACATCTGATAAAAACAAACAAACAAACAAACAAACAACCCCCCAAAACCCAAAAAAACCTTTGTCACCAGGTGTTATGGGACATGCCTTTAATCCCAGCACTTGGGAGGCAGAGGCAGGTGGATTTCCCTGACTGTTATACCAGCCTGATCTCTATGAGTTCCAGGACAGCCAGGCCTGTTATACTGAGAAACCCTGTCTCTGCAAACAAAACAAACGAATAATAAAAAAATAATAATAATTTAAAAATTGGCCAGATTACAATAGCCTCTGCTTCATGAACTGATTCTCTACTGAATTTAAAAAAAAAAAAAAAGACATTAGGTCACTCAGTGGGGTGCGACAGCAAGTGCAAAGGCCCTATGGGACGCTCGGGGAAGGCTGTATCTGTACTAAAGCCATGGGAAGAAACGTTGTGGGTGTCAGGCTGCCTCTGTTAGCAGATTGCTGTGTGTCAAAGGCAATTTTCTCTCCCTCTCTGGGCTCGTTTTCTTTGTGAAATAGAAGCTAGCCCAAACCATCTGGGTGGGCTATAAATGCATACAATTTTGAAATGGTGAAGGCAGACATTAGTATAGGTTAGAAGTGAGGATGCCAGCAAACCACAGGCTGTCCTAGGGAGGCCGCAAGCCTTCTGGAACTAGTGAGGACCACTGACCCCTTCTCTCTATGGTCTACTGATGTCTTTGTTTTGATAATGGTGGTGGTGCTTGGATTGAGTCCTGGGCCTTGTGAATACTAGGCAAAAGCCTTCCTACTGAGCTATATCCCCGGCCCTGGATGGGATCTGTGTGTGTGTGTGTGTATGTGTGTGTGTGTGTGTGTGTGCACGCGCGTGCGCATGCATTCATTTGAGAGAGCAGAGGCAGTACAGATGTCACTGCCTGGTGTGTCTACATTCTCTAACTTTTTCTGTGGAGATAGGCTCTCTCACTGGCCTGACTTACCAGTTTGTCTAGGTGGTGCCGAGGACCCTCAAGTGTCACCTTCCCAGTCCTAGGATGAGGATTAGAGGTGTTTGCTGGTTTATTTTCTGTTGGTTTTAAAGATTGAACTCAGGTTTTCATACTTGTACAGTAAGTGCTCTTTGCTAATGAACTCTCTCCCTAGCACCCCAAAAGGCTTGGGGTTCAATCCCCAACACTACAATAAACAAACAAATATAATTTAGCTTATTGACTATAATTTCAATCTAGGTATGATATCCTATGTTGACTTCACACTAATTTCTAGGTCTACACCAGCAGCATTTACATGCAAATTAAATAGTATTGGAAACAAGCCTTTTTGTTGCTTTGTTTTTGTTTTGGTTGCCCAGGCTAGCCTTGAACTCACCGCGTGACCCCGGAATGACCTTGGGTTTCTGATCCTCCTGCCTGGCCCTCAGGAGCGCCGGGATGACAGGCATACACCGCCAGCCATGCCGGGTTTATTCAGTCCTGGGGATGGCACCCAAGGCTTTGTGTGTGTTAGGCAAGCGCTCTACCCACTGAACAACACATCCCGGCTTGCAGATTAATTAGTAGTGATAAGGAGCACTGGATACCTGGGGGCTCTGTTTTCACTCCATCGCTAAAACTTGGGAAGCAGAGCCGGCGAGGTGGCTTAGCCGGCAGGCCTGCGCTGAGCTGACCACCCACGGTCCAGGACCTACATGGGGGAGGGAAAGAACCAATCCTTGCCACTTGTGTTTTGTCTTTCAGGGGCGCGCATGGGCTGTGGCTCTCACCCCCACCCCCCACATGCCCGTACGCATGCAAAGTGAAGAGAAGAGAGAACGGATACTCTTGAGAAACCTTGGGGTGCAGCTCAGTTGTTTGGTGTGCACAGGTGTGTGTTTAGTTGTCCACGAGGTCCTGGATTGCTCCCGCAGCTTGAAAATTCGACTCTTCCTATCCAGTCATAACGGCGCATGCCTGTAATCCCAGCACTTGGGAGGCTGAGGCAGGAGGATTTTTAGGAGTGTGAGGCTAGTTTGGGCCAGAGGGCAAGTTCCATACCAGCCTGGAGGCATTTACAGCTTGAGACTTGTTTTTAAAAAAAACAAAAACAGGCGGTGATAGCACACACCTTTAATCCCAGCACTCAGGAGGCAGAGGCTGGCAGATTTCTGAGTTCAAGACCAGCCTGGTCTACAAAGTGAGTTATACAGAGCCAGAGCTATACAGAGAGATCCTGTCTTGAAAAGCCAAAACAAAAAACAAAACCAAAAACAAAACAAAGATTTTACTGTGTGTATGCATGTGATGTGTGTATGTGCATGCCCAAAGAGGATAGAAGAGGGATTCGAATCCTTTGGGGCTGGAATTATGAGCTACTCATTGTGGGTGCCAGAATCTGAACCCAGAATCTCTGATGGAAGAGTAAACAGTCTTTTTTTGGGGGGTGGGGGTGGATTTGGTTTTTTTGAGACAGAGTTTCTCTGTATAGCCCTGGCTGTCCTGGAGCTCATTCTGTAGACCAGGCTGGCCAGGAACTCAGAAATCCTTCTGCCTCTGCCTACCAGAGTGCTGGGATTACAGGCGTGCACCACCAACGCCCGGCAGTAAACAGTGTTAATCACCAAGCCTGAAATGAAAAACTTCCCTCCCACATGGGCTCTTCTCCTTTCCTCTTTTTCTTTTCTTTTCTCTTCTTTCCTTTTCTTTTTTTTTAATTTTAATTTCATATGTTTGTTTGTTTATGTTTTTCGAGACAGGGTTTCTCTGTGTAGCCCTGGCTGTCCTGGAACTCACTCTGTAGACCAGAATGGCCTTGAACTCAGAAATCTGCCTGCCTCTGACTCCCAAGTACTGGGATTAAAGGTGTGCGCCACCACTACCCAGCTCCTTTTCTTCTTTCTTTCTTTCTTTCTTTCTTTCTTTCTTTCTTTCTTTCTTTCTTTCTTTCTTTCTTTCTTTTTTTTTTGTTAGTTTTAGACAGCAGGTGACAACCCTGGCTGTCCTGCAACTCACCTTGCCTGGTTGATGTGTTTTCTAATTATGAGACCAAAAGGCGGGCTAGAGAGATGGTTCAGTGGTTAAGAGCACTGACTGCTCTCCCAGTAGTCCTGAGTTCAGTTCCCAGCAACTACATGATGGCTCACAACCATTTGTTCTAGGGTCTGATTGATGCCCTCTGCTGGTGTGTCTGAAGACAGTGACAGTGTGCTCCCATACATAAAATAAATAAATCTTTAAGAGAGAGAGAGAGAGAGAGAGAGAGAGACCAAGAGGGGCAGATTGTTCTGTAACTCAAAATTCTTACAACCCTGCCACCAAACATATATTTGTTTATTTAGACTCAGATCTCGCTATGAATCCCTGGCTGGTCTGGAACTCATAGTGATCCTCCTGCCTCTGCTTCTTAGGTGCTGGTGTTAAAGGTGTGTGTGACACACACACACACACACACACACACACACACACATGTGATTTAGATCTACCTCACAGAACTCTGAATGCACACTTTGTTTCGCTCTTAAGGTTTATGGATTGGTTATTTTATGAGCATGTGTGTGCACTTGTGAGTTTATGTGAACTACATGTATGTAGGGGCCCACAGAGGCCAGAGGGAATTGGATCTCCCGGAGCTGCATGCAGATGTGAGCAGCCTGATCTGTGTGCAGGGGGTTGAACCTGAGTCCTGCAGGAGTGGTAATTGCTTTTAACTATTAAGCCATCTCTCTAGCTCTGAAGGCAGACTTTGATTTTCATATATTTTTCCAATAATCACACTCCCTGGGAAAGCTGACTGTGACCAACATATATGATCATTAAAGACAAGGAAGACATCTATCTTTCTAGCAACACAAATGCCCACAAGGTCAGTATGAACGGGCAGGTGGGTGAGGGTGTCAGCCCAGAGACAGCACTGATGGATTTGCATTAATTTTTCTCCAACTTCAGCAGCAGCAGCAGCAGAAGAAGAAGAAGTAGAAGAAGAGGAGGAGGAGAAGGAGGAGGAGGAGGAAGAGAAGGAGGAGGAGGAGGAAGAGGAGGAGGAGGAAGAGGAAGAAGAAGAGGAAGAGGAAGAAGGAGGAAGAAGAAGAGGAGGAAGAAGAGGAAGAGGAGGAGGAGGAGGAGGAGGAAGAGGAGGAGCAGCCGGGCGGTGGTGGTACACACCTGTAATCCCAGCACTCTGGGAGGCAGAGGCAGGCAGATTTCTGAGTTCGAGGCCAGCCTGGTCTACAGATTAAGTTCCAGGACAGCCAGGGCTACACAGAGAAACCCGGTCTCAAAAAAACCAAAGCCCCTCCCCCCCCAAAAAACCCCAAACAAACAAACAAAAAAAAAAAGAAGGAGGAGGAGCAGCATGAATTGACCATTATGTTGCTAATTCCATGTCTTCTGCATTGGCTCCTGCTATTTGTATTTTTTGTTGTTATTGTTGTTGTTTGGTTATTCTGTTTTTATTTATTTTCTTTGTGTGCATCTGTATGTGACTGCACATACACCACAAGACCTGTGTGGAGGGCAGAGGACAATTGGTGATTGGTGATGGTACGTTCTGTTCTTTCATCCGATGAGTCTAAAGGATCCAACTCAGGTTATGGGGGTGCAGGGAGGGGGGGGTTGTTGTTGCTACTGTTGTTGGTTTGGATTGGTTTGTCTGGTTGTTTGTTTGACAGCAAGTGCCTTCTCTGAACCATGTCACTCATCTCAGCTAGCTACTTTGTTTCTTTGAGAATTTCTGTTGCCCAGGGCAGTCCTGAACTTCTATGCTTAGTCTACTTTTTCCACTTTGGTTGGAAGAGACAGAGCCCAGAGCCACAGCTTAGACAATGGCTGTCCCAGTGAAGCACACCCTCATCTCCTCTCTTACATTTTCATTTGAGACTGGTTCTTAAGGAATTGCCCAGGACGCTTTAGCTCATGCTGTAGCTCAGGCGGGTCTATGCTTTGGATTCTTTCTTCTCAGGTGGTTCACAAGCTGCCCTAGCGTCTGACATCCTCTTCTGATTTCCACAGGCACACACACATACACGCATGTGTACACACACACAGATACATGTACATACACATAATTAAAAATAAAAATAAATCTTAAAAAAAACAGACATCCAGGCGGTGGTGGCACACACCTGTAATCCCAGCACTCTGGGAGGCAAAGGCAGGCGGATTTCTGAGTTCGAGGCCAGCCTGATCTACAGAGTGAGTTCCAGGACAGCCAGGGCTACACAGAGAAACCCTGTCTTGAAAGAAACAAAGAAAGAAAGAAAAGAAAGAAAGAAAGAAAAAAAAAAAACAAAGCCAAAAAAAAAAAATCCAAAGACACTAGATCATGTTCTCTACCTTTCCAGTCAATGCACAGGGTCAGTTTGAAGTACCACTAAATGAGCTCTCTATCCCCCACTGGCTGTAGTGCTCAGTAGAGCTGGCCCTGCTCCTTACCTGAGTAACAGAACAGAGCTGATCTCTCTGGTGGTGGGGAATGGGGAAGGGGCACAAGTGAACCAGCCCAGGGGGCATGAGTGCAGGAGAGCGGGCAGGCTGACCAACTGAGCTATTACCCAGGCCCAGATCCAGGGCTCTGCACTGCTCCACCCCAACTCCCGTCTATGAACTGCAGGAGTGTGTGAAGGGGCTGGGACACAGGACAACAACAGGATGGAAATTGGCGAGGAGCCTGGTGAGCATCCAGTGTAGACAGTGCAGCAGAAGCCAGATGTCTCTAACCAGACCGATGTCTCATTGCAATGAACATTTGCAAATAAAGCTGCTTAGAGGAATAGGTATATGTACTGTGTGACACCCTGACACACCGAGGCGTCCACTGTGAGATATTTTTTGTTTGGTTTTATTTATTGTTTAATTAATTAATTAATTAATTAATGTTTTTTTGGTTTTGCTTTCTTTTTGGGGGGAGGTTGTAAGGGCAGAGTGTGGATATGAAGAGATGGGGACATGAGGGGGATTGGGGAACATGGTGTGAAATTCACAAAGAATCAATAAAAACATTTTTTTTTAAAAAATGAACTTGGGGGGCTGGAGAGATGGCTCAGTGGTTAAGAGCACTGGCTGATCTTCCAGAGGTCCTGAGTTCAATTCCCAGCAACCACATGGTGGCTCACAACTGTCCATAACTAGCTCTGACGCCCTCTTCTGGTGTGGCTGAAGACAGCTACAGTGTACTCACATGGAATAATAGATAAATCTTACAAAAAATGAACTTGGGACTGGAGAGATGGCTCAGTAGTTAAGAGCACTAGTTGCTCTTCCAGAGGTCCTGAGTTCAATTCCCAGCACCCACCCACATGGTGGCTCGCAACCATCTGCAGTGGGACCTGATACCCTCTTCTGGTGTGCAGACATACAGAAAGACAGTGCACTTATACATAAACAAACCAAACGAAACAAACAAAAAATATTTTTAAAACCCACTCTTAGGTGACTGTAGGAGACAGTTACCCCTCATTCTCTTTGGGAATAAACATTGAAAACACCGTTATAAAGAAGATGGCTTACCACAGTGGGTCTTCTCCTTCCTAACGCCATGATTCTTTATTTAGTTTAGTTCCTCATGTCGAGGTAACCTCAACCATAAAATTATTTTTGTTGCTACTTCATAATGATAACTTTGCTACTGTTATGAACCATAATGCAAATATCTGGTATTCAGGGCAGTCTTAGGTCCTGTGAAACGGTTGCTCAGCCCCCAAAGGGTTCCAACACACAGGTTGAGAACCCCTGGCCCAGCAGGCAGAGTCCCTCTTGCCAAGCCCGATGCCCTAAGGATAGTCCCTAGGGCCCCTGCCCCCATATTGGAAAGAAGGAACCAACCCCTGTAAATTGTCCTCTGACCGCCACATACACGCTCCTCCTCCCAAAATAATAAGACGTAATAAAAAAAGAAACCTGCTTTCTCTTTGTGAAATCTTTCTTCTAGCCCTAAAGACAATTAACATTTAAAAAAAGAAGAACATTTAAACTGAATAAAAGGAGGGGCTCTTTTTTTTTTAATCTATCGGAGAGATAATAAAATAGAAACCTTTTTGTTTAATTAGTCATTATGATCAGGTATCTATGGAAACAACTGGTGATCAAGCTCAAAATAGACAATTATGTATCTGGGTAACAATGTACAATCAACAGGGACGTCCTGGAGACTGACAAGCAGCGGTGTTCACTCCTTCCACAAGCGCCCCCTTGGCCATCAGCTATTGTGCTCAGAGAACAAGACGCAGCCCCCACCCTTCCTGGAACAGCAGGTAGGGCTGGCAAGCTCGCACACCTTGTCCCGGTCTCACATCAGCGACAGGGACGGAAGCTGCAGAAAGGTGAGGTGTGAGGTGAGGTTGCCTAGGTGCGAGGAGATACTAAGAGTACTCTAGGAAAGAATAGAAATTTCTAGAATTTTAACAGCCAAGTGTGACCGGACAACACTAGGAGGAACACGGTGATTCGGAGGCTTGAGCCAGACCTTGTGTCTCGGAAAACAGAACAGTATGAAACAAAAATACCCACAGTTTAAAGAACAAAACAGTCTTAAAATTCAGTAGCCAACTGGTGATGGCTCACGGCTGTAATCTTAGCACTCGGGGAGCTGGGGCAGGAGGAGAGTGAGCTTGAGGCTGATCAGAGCTCCACAGGAAGAAGCCACACCAGTGGGGGTGGGGGGTGGGGTGGGGAGGCACTTGCTGCTGACCTAAGGAAGATTCTGCAATTCTCGGGATGGAGCAGAGAACCAGCTCCCAAAAGCTGTCCCCTCACCTCCACAAGGGCCCGCCCTCCTCTAAATAAATACATATTTTTTTTTTCTGCCAGGCGTGATGATGTACACATGCCTTCAGACCCAGGAGACAGAGGCAGGTAGATCTCTGTTTGTTCGAGGCCAGCCTTCTCTACAAAGTGAGTTCCAGGACAGCTAAGGCCACACAGAGAAACCCTGTTCAAGGCTTGCCAGAAAGATATAGGGAGACAACATCTTCAAATAACCAGGAAACAGAGGCCTGGTGGGCCGGATGGCTCAGTAGACAAAGTTGCTTGCTGCCTGGTATCCCCCAGACCAACATGTTAGAAGGGGAGAACAGAGTCCCTCAAGTTGCTCTCTGACTGCTAAACAAACCCCACAGAGCACATACACTCCACTAAATAAATATTTTAAAAAATTAAAGAAATAAGTAGTTGAGACCATAGCTCGGAGGTAGAGCTCTCGTTTAAAATTCCACAGTGAGTAGCTGGGTCAGTAGTACAGCCCTAAAATGTACTTTTACTGTGTAAGAAGTTTTAAAAACTTCTGAAAATAGGGACTGGAGGGATGGCTCAGTGGTTAAGAGTACATACTGTTCCTCTAAAGGACCAGAGTTCAGTTCCCAGCACTCACACGGAACAGCTCATGACTGCCTCAGATTCAGGGGATATGATGCTAACTGGCTTCTCCTGGCACCTATACTCATGTGTAGATACCCACATACAGACATACATACTTAAAAATAAAGAAAAAGCAAACAAACAAGACAAAACCAAAAAACCCAAACTATATCTGAAAATGGTGAGGAATCTTGATGCTAGATTAGTAGAAGTCAGGCGTGTGGAAAAGCTTGGTCCTCTCTTTATGTGAACCCAGGCTGTATTTAGAAGAACCATCCGCAGGGTAGATTGACAGCTCTTGGGAGATCAGCTGAGTGTTATTGCAGAGAACCCGGTTCAGATCCACACCCACTTCCAGCAGCCAACAAACATCCATCACTTCTGGTCTAGATAGTCCAACGCCCTCTTCTGGTCTTCCCAAGCACCTGCACTCAAGTGTACACACACTTAAAATGGAGGAAGAGGAGGAGGAGGAAAGAGGAGGAGGAAAAGGAGAAGGAGGAGGAGAAGGAAGAGAAGAAGAAGGAAGAGGAGGAGAAGAAGAAAAGAAGAACAGAGGAATAAAAGAAGAAAAGAAGAAAAGAAGAAGAAAAGAAGAAGAAGAAGAAGAAGAAGAAGAAGAAGAAGAAGAAGAAGAAGAAGAAGAAGAATTATCCTGCCAGCACAAGGAGTTTTTGTTTTTGGAAGTTGGGGGGGGGGGGGTGGGAAGGAAGAAAGAAACTATAAAACTTTTGAAAACACAAAAGATGTAAAAACACATCTGAGATTCTTGCAGTTGGGGGAGAATATTGATTTCCTGGTGGAGCTGTCATTCCCAATTATTATCTGATCACTCTGAACAGCTTGAGGAAATGAGAACACACCTGAAATTCACGGTTTAAACAGTGTGTTTCTTAGAAAACAGTGTTTAGCATTAAGAAGTCACGACAAGCGTATTTCAGCTGCGAATGAAGGCAATTTGAAGGAGTCAGAGACACAAAGGAGAGCTGATCCTGCCGCTCAAATCTGTTCATGCCTAGAGAAATTAACAAATCGAACCGACACTGTGGGGACTTGGGGCGACAGCTTCAGGACAGCACTTACTTAGACTTCCCCACTGAGGAGCGGGGGAGGGGGCATGACTGGGTGGCAGTGTGCTGGTCTAACACAGGCAAAGTCTTGGGTACTGTACTGAGCACTCCGAAATAACAAACAAACAAAATCCCAACACGGACAAAAATGGTATATGCTTCATTTGCTAGCTAAGTTACAGACTCTTAGATTTTGTTGCTATGAAAATATGAGTAGCTGAACATGGTGGTGCACACCTTTCATCTCAGCAGTCTTTGGGAGGCAGAGGCAGGTGGATGTCTGTGAATTCAAGGCCAGGTTGGTCTACAGAGTGAGTTCCAGCACAGCCAGGGCTACAGAGAGAAACCCTGTCTCGAAACAAAAAATCAGAAAAGAAAACGTGACTGACGCCAGTGTGTATATGGTGTGTGTTATGTATGGTCATAAAAACTGGGGTAAAGCTGCTTCCTGCCAAGCCTGACCTTCAGTCCTTAGACCTGCAGGGTGGAAGGAGAGAACCAACTCCTAAAAGTTGTCCCCTGATTATCATTGTATAATGGCTCACGTGTCCCCTCCCCATTATCTAGATAAACATAATTTTATATAAAATCAGTCTGACTCAAAACAAAATAAAACGGAACAAAATGGGCTGGAGCTGTGTTGTTGGTAGAGTGCTTGTCCAGTTGACATAAGTTCTATACACACACACACACACACACACACACACACACACACCACAGAGTAAATATGGCATGGTTTCCCATCATGACTTGAGAGGTAGGAGGGATGGAGAAGCAGGAGGACCACAGGTTCAAGGTCATCCTCTGCTCCACAGCAAGTTCAAGGCCAGCATGTGCTTCATATCTGGAAGGGGGGATTGTGACTAGCTTTGTTGCATTCAGTTCTTTGTTCCCAGCTATCCATTCATCTGCGATAGGTTGGCCATTTCCCAAAGCACATATACTAGGAGTGAGGGAGCGTCAGGCGAGGCTCTGGGGAGATTACTCAAAGCTTGCGGAGCCCTGCATCATTGGGACTTATCCACTGAGGCTGAGCCGTTTCTTGCCGCTATTGAAACTTTGGAAGCCAATCGCGAGATGCACAGGTGGCCCATTTATCTCTGGGTGTTAAACGTTACAGCAAGTGGATCCCCCGCCCCACCCCCTTCTTCTTCTCTTTTCTTTCCGTTGTGCTTCAAAGCAAAACCGTAGCCGTGTCTTCTTCGTTGCTTTGAGAAATGCGAGCTGTCTTTTAAACCGTCTTTCACCGTTCACCGTCTCTGAGAAGTGATGACGATGTCATAAACCACTGGGTATGAAGCAAAGGAAGCCATGCCAACGGCTCAGCCCTGCGCGGAGGGAGGGTTCAAAGTCAAAACAGAACAATCACAACAAAAGCAAAGGAATGCTCTGGCTTTAGGGCAGGATGTGTGTGTGTGTGTGTGTATGTGTGTGGTGGTGGTGATGGGGTTAGACCACGTACTTTCCCCCTACTTTCCTCAGAAATCCATGTAGCAATGTCCAATCTGGGAAGGTTTGGTTGTTAATATATGTTGATATACATTGCTTTTCCTTTCCCTCTCCCCCCTCTTCCTTCGCTTTCCCTCCCTCCCTCCCCATCCCTCTTTTCCATTTTCTTCCTTCCCTTCTACTTGGCACATTGGTACATTAGCATGTGTTCTCTCTCTCTCTCTCTCTCTCACACACACACACACACACAAATTAAATAAATTCATGTAAACAAACAACACTTTGCCATGAGAAGTGGTTCATGCTTAGAATCCCAGACAGGGTGGGGGTGGGAGCGCTTACAAGTTTGTGGCTAGCCTGGGCTACATAGACAGCCATATAGAGACATGCTATATGCTTGCAGATATTCATGTGGGAGCTTTTAGTGGAAGTTGTAGGACTGGTGTCTGCAATTTATGTTAAAATGCATTAGAAAAAAATGTAAAATGGATTTTGGCTGGCAGGATGGGCAGATAAAACATCAGACAAGGTTAACGGCGGAGTTTAGGGAAGGTATTATACTCAGCCTCGTTGGCTCAAGACAGCTGCATGTTTCTAAATTTTCATAAAGTATTGGAATACGTTTCTGCAAGTTAATATATATCCAGTAACAGAAAATTTGGACAGTATGGGATGGTGTAGCTGTAAATCTCCTATATCCTGCAAGCCAGCCATATTTCTTCCTTGTTTCTTTCCTTCCTTCTCTGTCTCCCTTTCTCCTTCCTCCTTGCTTTTGTTTGTTTGTTTGTTTGTTTGTTGCTTTTTGTTTGTTTTTTCAAGATGAGACAGGGTTTCTCTGTATAGCTCTGGCTGTCCTGGAACTCACTCTGTAGACCAGGCTGGCCTCGAACTCAGAAATCCACCTGCCTCTGCCTACCAAGTGCTGGGATTACAGGTGTGCGCCACCACCGCCTGGCTCCCTCCTTGCTTCTTATCTTCCTTTTTGCTTGGGGAAGGATCTAGGAATGTAGCCCAGGTTGGCAATCCTCCTGGCTCTGTTGCCTGAGTTCTGAGATTATAGGCCCAGACACACACCTTCCTTCCTTCCTTCCTTCCTTCCTTCCTTCCTTCCTTCCTTCCTTCCTTCCTTCTTTCCCAATGCTTCTTTTTTCCCTTTCCCTTTCTTTTTTCTTTCTCCCTCCTCCTGTTCCTCTTTCTCCTTTTCTTCATCTTTTTGTTTTTCAGGCAGGATCTTAGTATATAGCCCAGACTAGCCTCACACTAGTGGCAATCTTCTGCTTCTGAAAGTGCTGGGATTGCAGACATGTACTACCACATCCATGAAGAACGTTCCCTCCCTCCCTCCATTCTTTCCTCTTCCCCTTCCACCCCTCCCCTCCCTCCCTCTCTCCTTGGCCTCACACAGCTAGGTCAGTGCTGCATTACTAAGCCAAGGTCTTCATCCCCTAAAATTGTTCTTATAGTTGAACATACCACTGAAATTCTGTCTCTGCTCATCAGGATCTCCATCTAAGGAGAAACTTGTGCTCTCTGTCTCTAACATGAAGTCCTCCAGGTGTGTGTGGGGGGGCGCTGGGGGAGGAGCACATCAGAACAATAAAGAGAAGTCGAACCTTACCCGCCCATTTGCCCTGTATTCCCAGAGTGGTGGCAGCTAGGTTGGATCCCCAATTCTGCAGGTACTCTGGGAGACCTTGGGTAGATCCACACAGGACTGGTGAGCCTCAGTTTCCCCATCTGTAAAACAAACAGGGTGCTTTCTACTTTCCAGGGGTGCCTGTGGGTGGTGAGACAGGACCCACCAGGGTGTGTGCCCTGGAGCCAGGCCCTTCAAGTGGTGAGCGGCACTGGCCTGCCCTCGCCCCAGTCTTCTCAAGGAGGTCGCCTGGACTCGCAGACTTGGCTAAGCTCCATCGCTGTACAACTCTCTTCCCTGGAGCCTGACTGGAATGTTTTCTCTTCCCTCCTCCTCCTTTTCCTGTGACTGTGTCTGCAGGACTCCTCTGCTGTCCTGGGCTCCCCAGAGATCAGCCCTAACCCTCTCTCCCTGTCTGTCTCCCACCCCGCAGCCCACCGGGCTGTTTCCAATTTGGAATCCATACATCTTGTCTCTCAGATCATAGCCGCCTCTTAGATGGGAGTAATGAGGATTTAAGGGCCCAGAGCCCTGGACCTCCCCAAACTGAGATAAATCCTGCCTCTGTTCAGACAGGGGGCCTCCAGCCAGGCATTCAAATCCCCTCCTCCAGGCTGGCCGGGGAGGCGCCTGGGGAGCCCCCTTCTGGCAGGCAGCGAGGGCCTCTCAGCTTCTTGACTGGAGACAGGAAGAGACAGTCTCTCAAAGGCCCAGAAGAGGGTCCCACAACACGATGGCCTAGAGCGGTAGACCGGTGAAAAGGGCTGGTTATTGCATTTTAAAATTGAAGTTCGGTATCTCTATGCGTTGGTGCACACGTGTAGGGTGTGCTTTGCTCATTCGGGGATAGAGTTCGGCATGCAGGTCTTCTTCAGTTATCTCCACTTGTGAGAAAGGATCTCTGACTGAACCGGGAGTTTACTGTCTCCTCTGGACTAAATACCAGAGAGCCCCTAGGAGCCTCCGGTCTCCACGCTTCACTCCACGCTGCGGAGCTGGTGTTAGGGACCGTGCCAGGCTTTTTATGTAGGTGCGAGAGATCTGAACTTAGGTCCTGCGCTTGTATAGCAAACATTTTATCTGCTGAGCCGTTCTCCTTTATGTTTACTCATTGATCAATTATTCGTTTTGTTTTGTTTTGTTTTGTTTTGAGACAGGGTTTCTCTGTGTAGCCCCAGCTGTCCTGGAGCTCACAGCGATCCTCCTGACACTGCCTCTAGGATGCTGTGTCCTCTGGAGCCCTGGGAACAAACTTCGGGAGAGGAGAGCTTGTGCTAGCTAGCTCCACGCTAGGAACGAGAGGAGGGAGCACACCGAGCTCTCCCTGGGGCTCCAGATATACAGGGACCACCCCAAGTCTATATGTAATTGAGTGTGAGTCTAGAGAAGACTGTCCTAGCTGTGCTGATAGGAAGGCTTCCTGGAGGAGGCAAGTCTGTGGCAAGGCCCTGATCACAGGAACATTTGAAAGCCAGGCATTACAGTAGACATCTGTAATAATTCTAGGCATACTCAGGAGGATTGTCATAAGTTTTGGGATAAGCTATATAGTAAGGCCCTATCTCAAACTAGTTTGAAAAAAGAAACCAAAAGAAAACCAAAAAGTGATAGAATCCTAAGCCATCGAATTTATTTATTTATTTTTTTTAAACTCAGGGTCTCATGTAGCCCAGGCTGCCTTCGACCCCACCATGAATGATTATACAACTGAGGGTGACACTGGACTCCAGAGCCTCCCGCCTCCACCTTCCCCAGTGCTGACACCGAACCCCAGGGCTCCGTGCCAGCGGAGACACAGCCGCTGACGGTGTTTCTTTGGTGACTTTATTCTCTCTATCCCAGGTGGGGGCAATGGCTCCAGAGATTGGGGATCTCTGAGAAGATCTGGAGAGGGCCAGCTTCAGCTGACGCCCTGCTTCCTCCAAGTCCCCCACATTGTCCGGTAGAACTGTTTCATGTTTCCCTGTCCCCGCCCCCATTAAGTCCCTGCTGATGGCTATAGAGTTAATAAATTCCACCCCGTGTATTGACAAACTTACAATTCATTTAGGCTTAGCAGAACTTTCTGAACTATCTAGTCGATGCAACCAAGCTGAGGTTGAGATGTTCTTCCCCTTCTAGCAAAGGGCTCTTCCCCTTTAAACACATAGAAGGGCTGGTAGGATGGCTCAGTGGGTAAAGCAGCTTGCCCCGACTTAAGTTTGATCCCTAGAACCCACAACGTGGTTGAAGGCAAGAACTGACCCCTAGAGCTTGTCCTCTGAGCGCCACAGGCAGGCTTTGGTATATGCTCTCCCTACCCCTACTCCCACAAAATAAATAAATAAAATGTAAGAACCCTCTAAACAGAAAAGAAACAACAGCAACAACAGCAAAACAGCTATAAACCCAGGAGCCTGGTCTCCCGGTACACACTTGTAACTGACAGGCTTGAGGAGGGAGGATCATGAGTTCAAGGTCAGCCTGGGCTTCACAGTGAACCTTGCCTCGAACAGACTAGATACAAAGTCTTGAGGGGAGATGGGAGTTCACTTGGGCTATTCCTCTCACCTGGGGGCGGGGGGGGGGGGGGCTGGCCGATCCAGCCCCACCTTGGTAGTCTTGCTTTCTGCCTTGTGTTTAGAGGAACCTTAAGGAAGCTTTCACCCAGGCAGGCCATGATCCTTTGCGGAGGCCATGGGCGCTAAGGAAAGTTACGGAGTAAGAGAAGCGGCTTTCTGAATGCGGCGCTGCTTTTTCTCTTGTGGGAATGCCTTGTCATCTTTCCAGGTGAGGGTGGTGGCCCCGATTTTCTCTTGAACCGGTATCCCCAAAGGCAGGGATCGTTCTGGATTGCTTTGGAGTCAACTCAGGACTTGGGAAAACCGTAGGTCCTCAATACCCCAAGGGTTGCATTCCGCAGAACCCTATGCCTGTGGCACCCATCCAGTTGAGATAGTCACAACCCCGGAGTAAGCTTAGGGAGAGGTGGCCTGGCTCCAGGAGGGTATAGAGTGCAAAGAAAAGCATCGTGGGGGGCCGTTTGGGGTCGTCCCGGGGCGCTTAACCTTGGCTTTCTCTGCTGGCTGGGCTGTGGCTCCTTACTCCAGGGCCTCGGGCTGCGCGCCCGGGAAGAGGAGGAGGCGTCTACCGTCTGCACCCATCACCTGAGCTGCACCGGGCGGGGAGGATAACAATTATTGGGAGAGGTTTAAAAAAAAAATCATTATCAAATAACTACAGCTTGCAAAAGTTGGAGGGTGGAAAGGAAAATGCGGGCCGGATCGCTGCAGGATCGCGCGGCTGCTGGAGGCGCGCGGCGCCGCGCCGCGGTAGCCGATCTGGAAGGAGAAACATCTGCAACGCATTTGTGCAAGGCTCACCTTAGAGACCTCGCGGCTGGAAGGAGGCGCTGAGTTCGCGCGAAAGGAAAATCGCTCCAAGGTTTTCTTAGGGGGACCTTGCCCCGCGCGGGCTGACGGGGCCAGGGAGTTGGGAAAGAGCGCCCCCTGTCAGGCACACAAAGAGAGCCTTGATGACCCGAAAGGGGAGCCACCAGCTCAGCCTCAGTTTCCCAATCTTTTTCCTCTTTCCTCCTCCCAGGATAACTTGTAACTAGAATAACCTGTATCTTGAATTTTGGATTTGCCTCGCCCCACCGCCTGAGTGGTGGGATTACAAATGTGTCGCCATACCTGCTTTATTTGGTTGGTTGGATTTTGGGGAGGGAGGAGGCTGGGGGGAGGGAGGGTCTTGTAATCAGACCCAAGACAGAGCTTGCTAGACAAGCGTAAGCTCTCTATCAGCTGAGCTACGTCGCCAGCCCCTTGTTTTATTTATGCGAGACAGGACCTCACGTAGCCCGGTGCTTGCTAGGTAGCTGAGACCAGCCTTGAACACTTCACCTGCCTTCCTCAATCTGCCAAGTGCTGGGATTGCAAGTCTGGTTTCTAAGATATATTTTCAGCAGTATATGAATGGGAGTTAACGTTAAATTCACCAGTCAGTTCATGTGATGAATTATGATGTCACGTAACAAAAAAAAATCTTAAAAATATAGCATGTCAAAGGAAGAAAGGAGAAACCTTTTTTTTTCTTTTCTGATAAATCAGGAGTTTCTTTTCTTAAATGTTTTTCCTTTTGGCAACTTCATGAGATGTACTGTGATCGATCAACAACCCCTCACTACCCTTTTATCTGCCACACCCTTCCTCCAGCCCCCCTCCCTCCTACCCTCCTGCCCCTCTTTTATGTTACACCGACCCCCCCCCCCCATGCAAGCAGTCATAGCTGCTGAGTGTTTGTGACTTGCAGGGTCATGTGACAGCCCCACCACCCGCTTCACCCTCATTCTGCTCCTCCCTTCCCTCTTTCCAGATGTTCCCTGGCCCTTGGAGTGGTGGTGACACAATGTCCCGTCCCCGGGTGGGAGAGGACATTCAGCAGCGGAGTGTTGTCATCCCTTGGACCAGCTGAGCCCCTTCCTCAGACGCCCACTCAAGAAGCCCTTCTCCGGTCAAGGTTGAGGGCCTCCCTCGTCTGTGGGTGTCCCTCCAAAACACGGTTTCTCTGTGTAGCCCTGGCTGTCCTGGAACTCACTCTGTAGACCAGGCTGGTCTTGTACTCAGAGCTCTGCCTGCCTCTGCCTCCCGAGTGCTGGGATTACAGGTTTCTGCCACCACTGCCCAGCTTAGTCTATGGCTATAAACACAAGCGTTTAGAACAGCAGTTTAGGGTTGTGGAGATGGCTCAGTTACTAAAGGCACCTTCTGCTATGCCTGAAGTCCTGGGTTGGCTCTCCAGGACCCACAGGACAGAGGAGAGAGCCAACTTCTTCAGGTTGTCCTCTGACTGTCACAACTTGTGCCATGGGCGTCCTCATACACAAAATAAATAAATGCAAGTAAAAAATTAAAAATAGAAGGCACTTTATGAAGTCATACATCACCAGGAGGAGTTCCCCAGTAGGGCAGACCTTCCCAGGCTCAGGCTTTTTACCAGTTCTGCAGGGCAAACATGCATTTCTTTCCCTGGGGCAGGGCTCAGAGCCATAAGGACAGACTCTTATTTGTAGCAGAGGCTGGCCTTGAACTATGCAAATCCTTTTGTCTCTCTGCTTCCAGAGTGCTAGGATCACAGGGAGGCACCACTGTGGCCAATAAATTCTTCCTCTTCTTCCTTCCCTTCCACTGTACTATTAGATCTCTAGTAGCCCAGGCTACCTCTAACTTAAGACGGGACTAAGGATGACCTTGAACTCCTGATATTCACGGCCTCCACCTCAGGGCTGCGATTACAGGCAAGCTCCCTCTCTCCCAGTTTTGAATATTCAAGAGTTCCCCGGAAGCTCAGCGGGTGGAGCGCTTGCCTAGCTTTCTGGAAGCCCGTGTTCCAGTCAGCTCTGCCTAGGCAGGAATGGCGGTGCTTGCCTGTAGGCTTTCCGGAGGTAGGGACCCAAGCTGGATCCAGAAGTTCAAGGCCATTCTTCAACACATAGAAAGTTTGGGACAAGCCTGGGCTACATAAGAAAGACACACACACACACACACACACACACACACACACACACACACACCCTTTAAAAGAGCCTAGAGTTTCTAATTCCGGGACCAGGGCTAGCCCTTCAGCCCGCTGAGCCCACTGGGCAGGGCTGATGCACAGGAGCCTCAGGGCAGCTCTTCGCCAGGGAGGGGAGCCTAGCAGAGCCAATTATTTTTCAGTGACTGAAATGGTCGTCGTTTGGAAGAGCAAAGTTGAAGTTTGGCCGGACGGCTGTGTGTGCCTTGGGTCACTCAACTGTCTAGTCTGAGGAGATAAGAAGGCCGCTGTGGAGGAATCACGTGGCAACTTAAGGAACTGCATTGGGGTTGGAGGTGGGGGAAGAGACCCTGAGGTCACCTCATACAAGCTTGTACTGTTGCCGCCCACTCTGGTTTTGCCTTTTTTTTCTGTTTTCCCCAGGGGGCCCGTGTCGGTACCAACTGTCACCAAATGGCAATTGGCCCATCCCCCAAAGCCCCCGAGGACCCAAAGATAAGAGACATCTTCAGAAAGGGAAGGGCTACGCAAACCTCACAGGAAGCCAAGTGGGCAAACCGTCACTTGAGTTGAAGTGAGAACTGCTTCTGTCTTCTCCAGCCAAGGGCGACTTTGGTGTCCCTAGGGTCAGGTGGGGTCACAGCGGACAGAACTCTGTGTGCCTTGAGGCTGTGGAAACAGTGACCAAGTCTTTACTCTTCCAGAGTTTGGGGACTGGGGCTGTTGTTTAGTGGTAGAGTGTGTATCTGGTGTGTGCAAAAGAAAGCCCTTGTATATTCAAGTCCCAACACCTCAAACAAAAACAAAACTGTTGCTGTCATCTGGTGGTTCAAGTCTATTATCCCAACTACTTGAGAGGAGCCAGGAGGTAGCTTTAATCCCAGCACTCAGGAGGCAGAGACAGACTGATCTCTGTAAATTCAAAACCAGCCCATCTACAGAGCGAGTTCCCAAACAGCCAGGTCTACACAGAGAAATCTTGTCTTGAAAAATAAACAAGCCCCCCCCCCCCCACTTAAGCAGATGAGACAGGAAGATATATGAGTTCAAAGTCAGGCTGGGCTATATAGAAACACAAGGGGCAGCTTGGGAAACCTGTGAGACCCTGTTGTGAGACCCTGTCTCAAAATAAAAACTAAAGGGAAGGCTGAGAAGAGCTTTGTGGTAAAGTTCTTGTATACAATTTGCCAATAGGAGGCTGGGGGCGTGGCCCAGTGGAGCCCCTGCCTAGAATCCTCCAATGAGAGACTGGGGGCGTGGCTCAGTGGTAGAGCCCCTGCCTGGAATCCCCCAGGAAGGGGCTGGGGGCGTGGCTCAGTGCTAGAGCCTCTATGTGGATCTCCACCCTATGTTTTTGAGATAGGGTCTTTCACTTAACTTGGAGTTCCCCAATTTAGTTAGAAAGGTTAACCATCAACCTCCCAGGGATCTGCCTGCATCACTGAGTTACAGGTAGGCCCTGCCATATTCCCTCCCCCACCCCCTTTGGATATAATTTCTGGATATTGAACTGAGGGCCTTGTGCTTTTGTGGGGAGCACATAACCAATCATGTCATCTCCCCAGCCCTCCCAGAAAATCTGACAAGCTGTCCTGACCAGGGCTCAAGCACTAGCTGTGGACAGGCCAACCTGGCACTGCCTTGGATTCTCTATTTACCTTGGAGGGCTCAAAGAACAGGAAGCCAGAACTGCAGGAAAAGGGGACAGCTGGCCAGCACAGTTCCTTCGTGGCCTCTGGGTGGCTCCTCTGTGAAAAGCCGCTTCCAGCTCTGCCTTGGTCATTCTGGCTGTGGCTGCCTCTGATTTATTAGCTGTGGGATTGTCAGAAGGCAAAAGGAAGGTTCTAGCGTGCCCAGGAGGTTGCAGGAATCCATTTCGCACTTGACTATTTTTTTCTAACACCTACTAATGTCCTTCGTGTTGGCCCCAAAGTCCCCTGGCTTCTCCACGCTTACACACCCTGTTTGGGATGGGGTGGAAGCTGAGAATGTGAGAAAGCCTCTAGTGGTGGCCAGCTGTGGGCCTGCAGGCAGGTGCAAACATCTGGGGGACTGAGGGGGACTGGAGTGGGGAATGGGAGTAGTTAGGTGGGATTCCTGTTTTCCCCAAAAAAACATAGGATGCAAGGCCGAGATCAGTTCCCTTATAACAGCTTGGCTGTCCCTGTGACAGCTCACTATCTGTGAAATGGGCGTGGTTAGCCGTTTCAGTAGGTTATGGCCAGGGCAGAATGAATGATAGCAGGCACTACCCGCCTTTTGCATTACTGGGCCCCTAACAAGAGCTGGACCGATGCAGCAGAATCTGCTTTTGATCCCCACGAGGAAACTGGACCAGAAGGCACTTTTCTAGGCCAGTGTTTTCTTGCCCACTTGGCTGGAGTTGTCTTTCCCTGCGTTTCTGTTGAAATACTAATTCTAAGGCTTTCCATTGCTCGCCTGGCCATGCAGCCCGACCCAGTGGGATCTGTTCTGACACCAGGCCACCATCCTGTCTGTTCTCTCTGTTGTCACGGTTCCTTCTCTGTGGTTGGCGAAGAGTGGTAGGGGAGGGGAAAGAAAAGCTCATCCCTTTGCCCCATCTCCACACGGCGGAGCAGCTGGCTTACACTGGCTGTGCTCCAGTTAACAGACCTAAGGGGGCAACAGGTGCCAGGTAGAGGCAAGAAGATGGTGATTGGGCCAAAGATGTAGTCATGTGACCGTGCTTGGGCCTATTAGGAACAGCCAAGAGAGGCTGGTCTTGGTTGGCCTTTGAGGATGGACTGTCTCCCTCCTCTGAGAGAAAGGGGTCGAGTTGTTCCACAAGATAGGATAGGAGTGCTGTTTGGGCAGATTGTGGGGTTTGGTGGATGGAAGTGGTGTGTGTGTGTGTGTGTGTGTGTGTGTGTGTGTTTCCAGATAGGCTTTCTTTGTGTAGCCCTGGCTGTCCTGGAACTCGCTCTATAGATCAGGTTGGCCTCGAACTCAGAAACCTACCTGCCTCTGCCTCCTGAGTGCTGAGATTAAAGGCGTGCGCCACCACTGCTCAACTATGTCAAAAGACAGAGAACTTTTGAGGGTTTTAGTACAGTCATGCTTTTGGTCTTTCTCAGCTTCCTGGTCTGCTAATGTGTGGAGTTTCCACCATGCACTCCTAAGACTGGCGGATCTGTCATGCCTCCCTGGGGTGGATAATCTTGGTTGTCAATTTGGCTGCAACTGGAATCGGCTAAACCTGTGGCAGTCCCCCTCCCCCTCTCCCTCCCTCTTTTCCTTCCTTTTTTTGTTTTTGTTTTTTGTTTGTTTTGAGACAGTCTCACTAAGTCGCCCTGGCTTGCCCTGAATTCACTACGTAGACCAGGCTACCCTTTACTGTCTGCCTCTGTCTTCCAAGGGCTAGGATTAAAGGGTATGCTACCGTGTCCCACAGTGAGGGATTTTCTTTCTTTCTTTTTTCTATTTTAAGATGTATTTATTATATGTAAGCTCACTGTAGCTGTCTTCAGACACCCCAGAAGAGGCCATCAGATCTCACTGTGGATGGTTGTGAGCCACCATGTGGTTGCTGGGATTTGAACTCAGGACCTTTGGAAGAGCAGTCAGTGTTGTTAACCGCTGAGCTATCGGCTTCAGTCCGAGGGATTTTCTTGATCAGATAATTTGAAGCAAGAAGACCCCCAAACTCTGGGGGCGGCCTACACAGAGGGCAGTGAGGAAGGAAACCGCCTTTTGCCTCATTGCCCCCACGCGTGCTGCGTGCTGGCAAGTTCACCTGTCCTCTTGCTGAGACATTTTTCTCCTGGTATTAGAACCAATGTGTTTGAGATTCCAACAGAGTCTGGAGACCAGCAGCTCTCTGGGACCCTTTAGGACCCCAGCACCCCATTGGGACTCTCAGACATCCAGTCTCATGGACCAAAAACTACTGGGTTCAAGGCTTTCACATGAGACATCCATTGTTAGACTATCTGAAGCACATCCTAAAAAGGCAACCTAATCAGTTCTCTTTTTAATATATGGATATTAATATATGTATTTAATATATGGATATAGACACATTCAGTTTTTCAGCTCTCTTGCCTGCTCGCTTTCTCTCCTCCCCTACTCCTCTTCCTCCTCCTCTTCCTCCTCCTCCTCCTCCTTCTTATCCTGCTCTTTCTTTTTTTTAAAAGATAGGGTTTCTCTAGACTGGAGAGATGGCTCAGAGGTTAAGAACACTGACTGCTCTTCCAAAGGTTCTGAGTTCAATTCCCAGCAACCACATGGTGGCTCACAACCATCTGTAATGGGATCTGACGTCCTCTTCTGGTGTGTTGAAGACAGCTACAGTGTACTTACATATAATAAATAAATAAATTAAAAAAAAAAAAAGATAGGGTTTCTCTGTGTAGCCCTTGGCTGTCCTGGAACTTGCTCTGTAGACCAGGCTAGCCTTGAACTCAGAGATCTGCCCACCTCAAACTCAGAGATCTGCCTACCTCTGCCTGCCAAGAGCCAGGATAAAAGGTGTGTGCTACCAGCTCTGTTTCTTAGAGAACCCTGACGGATATGCTTCCTTACTGTGATAGTCTGAAATCCAGAGACAAGATAAATCCTTTCTCTTTTAAGTTGCTTCTGTCAGGCCTTTAGTGAGCCACCATGTGGTTGCTGGGATTTGAACTCAGGACCTTCAGAAGAGCAGCGCTCAACTGCTGAGCCATCTCTCCAGCCCCCAGACCTGATACTTTTAAACATGCTTTTACTTGTTACTAAGGAAACAGTAAATGTTGGTACCATAACTCAGTCACCAGTCTCAACTCAGAAAGCCTGGTGGACCAAGTGTGAGGACCTGAGTCAGAGCCCTGGAACCACACAGGAAGGACAGAACTGACTCCCACGGCTTATCCTATGAGTTATACCATGTCCTCCAATAAGCAGCAGAGAGCCTGGCATGTGGAGCCAGGCTTCCTGCCCTGCCTTCACTCACCCAGGCTGCATGCCCCGCCCCTTTGCAGGGATCTCTGTCCTTGTCACAGGATGAGATGACAGGAAGGCCGTGTCTGCGCTTGCCTCATCCAGGATGAGTGACCCCTGTTATGTGCGCACAAGATCGTATCTTCTCTCTTCCTGCCCCTGAGCAATAGAGGAAGGAGCGGTGCGTGGAGCACCTCAGGGCAGTGATGGAGCCAGGGCTGGAGGGGTGTGAGTGGTCTTTTCTGGGTACAGGTGGCAAGGGGGGTGTCTACAGCCAATTGAACCACAAGAATGAACTTCAGCCCACTGAATCAAAAGAATAAAATCACTCAGGTGGGCTTGCTAATCAAGCCCGATAGAGTATAATTTATGTATGAAGTGTATAGCCAGGGGAAAAACAAATGCTGAATCAGGCTGGGAAGATCACAGGTAGTAAAAAGCCTACTGTGCAAGCACAGACCTGAGGCCAACATCTAGACTCCGCATAAAAAAGCTAGACATGGGCTGGAGAAATGGCTCAGCGGTTAAGGGCACCGACTGCTCTTCCAGAGGTCCCGAGTTCAATTCCCAGCAACCACGTGGTAGCTCATAACCATCTGTAATGGGGGGTCTGGTGCCCTCTTCTGGTGTGTCTGAAGAGAGCAATGGTGGTGTACTCACATTATGTATAAAATAAATAAATCTTAAAAAAAAAAAGAAAAAAGAAAGAGCTGGACATGATAAAATATACCATATAACCCAGCACTGGGGAGGCAGAATCAACTTTGGTTGCCAGGCAACCACTCCAGCTACTTAGTGAGCTCTAGGCTAGTGAGAGACCTTGTTTTACACAGCATAGTGAGCTGGGCATGGTGGCAAAGGCCTTTAATCCCAGAACTTGGGAAGCAGAGGCAGGCAGATCTCTGAAAGGTCAAAGCCAGCCTGGTCTACAGAGTAGCCCCGGCAACTTTTTTTCTGTCAAAAAAGAAAGAAAAGAAAAAGGAAAAGAAAAAGAAAAAAGATTAGCTGTGCGTGGGTGCATGGTGGCACATATCTTTCATCCTGGCATTCCAGAGGCAGAGGCAGAAGGATCTTTGTGAGTTTGAAGCTAGCCTGGTCTACAAATTGAGACCAGGACAGCCAGGGCTCTGTTACACAGAGAAACCCTGTCTCTAAAAACCAGAAAGAAAGAAAGAAAGAAAGAAAAAAAAGAAAGAAAGAAAGCCTGGTGGTGGTGGTACATGCTTGTAATCCCAGCACTCTGGAAGACAGAGGCAGACAGATTTCTGAGTTCGAGGCCAGCCTGGTCTACAGAGTGAGTTCCAGGACAGCCAGGGCTACACAGAGAAACCCTGTCTCAAAAAAAAAAAAAAAAAAAAAAAAAGAAAGAAAGAAAGAAAGAAAGAGGAAGAGGAAGGAAGGATGGAAGGAAAAAAAGGAAGGAAGGAAAGAAGGAAAGAGCATCTGAGACCCAAGGATTGATATCTCTGATATCTGGGGCCAAGTTGACACGTGGTTGCATGTATGTGTGCATACACACACACACACACACACACACTTATACACATGCTCACATAGAAAGAAATGAAAAAGTAAGTCAGAGACTCCAGCTGGGCTGAACTAACCCTTCGGAAGTCCCAGACAGGCAAGTGAGGAGTCAGACTTGCTGGCTCTGGCAGGGCCTGAGGGCTGTGGGGAAGGCCCGCCTAAGGCAGCGAGTGGCTCGCGTCGAAATTATTCCATTGGAATCCCAGAAGACAGATCAGTGGCACCAGGGCATGGCTTGGCCCTGTAGCACGAAGGCGCCCAGGCCTGTGAGCTGTTCCTTCCACATGGACGGTGACTACAGCCTTTGGTCTTGATAAGTAGATGGTGTTGACTCATGACTGTGGCCTTCAAGTCACACAACCACAGTCTGCCTCGGGACATCGTTTTACTGGAGAGGAGAGAGATGGCTGGTAATCGGACAGCAATGCGTCTTCTCAGCCTGACTGGGGTGGGAGCTGGGGGAGTGCTGTTGCTGTGTTTGGCTACAACTTTCCTGAGGGATCAAGGTGAAGCCAGGACTGAAAGAGGGGCCTGTCACCGGTCTGCTTGCCCGCCTGCCTTCCTTTCTCCCGCCCTTCTTTTTTTTTTTTTTTTTTTTTTTTTTGGTTTTTTTCGAGACAGGGTTTCTCTGTATAGCACTAGCTGTCCTGGAACTCACTCTGTAGACCAGGCTGGCCTCGAACTCAGAAATCCTCCTGCCTCTGTCTCCCAGAGTGCTGGGATTACAGGCGTGCGCCGCCACCACCGCCTGGCCATCTCCCGCCCTTCTTTTTACCCTTTCCCCTGCCTCCTTTTCCTTCTCTCCCTCTTTCCCTGCTGGCATATGTGATTGCACCAGGGCCTGACACATTCTGCAGGAGTCCTACCTTTGGGTACCACTAATCCCCTTACTGGGGAATTCTAAGCAGGTGTGTTACCACTGAGCCACGCCCCCAGCCCCTCCCTGGGGAATTCTAGGCAGGGGCTCTACCACTGAGCCATGCCCCAGCCCCTCCCTGGGGGATTCTAAGCAGGTGTGCTACCATTAAGCCACACCTTCAGCCCTTTATTTACTTTTTCTATTTCTTTTTTTCTTTTGAGACAGTCTCACTAAGTTGTCTGTGCCGGCTTTGGACTCACCGTGTCACCCAGGCAGGATTTGAACTCTTGCCTGTGTCTCCTGACTAGCTGCAATGAGAGGCCTGCACCAATATGCCCAGTTCCCTCTATTTATATTTTGGAGCCGAAGATATCTCTAAGCTGGATATTGAGAGTCTGGAGCCATGTGGAGCTGCTGAGGTAGATGAAGTCATTGAGATAGACATATGACACAACTCTGTACAGAGATCCAGTTCTAGGTCTTATGTCACAGGAACCCTGAGTGCATTTGCTGAGGAGCCACTTCCGCAGGATTTTCAGTCTAGACTTAATGGGAAAGCCACCTGGGAGAATTGTTAGAATTCTATTGCCTGGAGGGTTGGAAATATAGCCTAATGGTATAGTGAGGTCCTACCTAGAATTATTACCGAAGGCCTAAAGGGTGTGGATCAGCAGTAGATCACCTGCTCAGGATCCTCTGAGGGACTAAGGTCATGAGTCAAAAGTATAGTGGTTGTCTGGAATCCCCCAGTGAGGGGATGGAGCGTGGGTCTAGTGGTAGAGCCACTGCCTAGAATCCTCCAATGAGGGGCTGGGGGCGTGGCTCAGTGGTAGAGCCACTGCCTAGAATCCTCCAATGAGGGGCTGGAGGCGTGGCTCAGTGGTAGAGCCCCTGCCTAGAATCCTCCAATGAGGGGCTGGGGGCGTGGCTCGGTGTTAAAGAGTTTATTTAGGGTACCGGAGGCCGTAGTCTCTATCTTCTGTACTTGGTGGAGGATTGATGATAGTATATTTGGGCCAAATTCTGATGCCTGGGGTCTGCTCTCCACTCAAGCAACTAAGCACTCTTCCAAGAGTCCAGCATCTTAGTAAACCTCCCAGTAATTCTTATCTGTAGCCCATGTGAACGGGAATCAGCCAATCGCTGCTCTCTGCTCTATCCTGTGCTCCGCACTGGGGAGGAAAGCTAAGCCTGGAGGAGGTTCTTGTCTGTGCTCCAGGACTCTGTGCAGGTGAGGAATCCCACAAGCCTGACAGAGTAATTAGAGAACAATACGAGACAGCCTGTAATTAATTGTTAGCTGCTTGCTGCCCACTCATGCTGCTTCCCGAGCCCTAGGAACAGAGAGACGGAGGGGACAGAAAACCCACTGATTAGCAATAATCCCACGCAGTATGCAGTGCCTAGGGGTCTACCATGTGTCTCACAGCCACCCTCTTCCTCCATCCGGTGGAGTCACGGGTAGAGCACGGAGCCTCAGTCCTGAGTCTGCAATTGTTAACCTGTCACGTTTAGATCCTGGTCCGGCTCACATCCGGTTTGTGCTCAGGTTGTCTTCCTCCCTCCCCCTTCCTCCAACTCCATCTTTCCATCCTTCTACTTCACCAACATGGGCTTGAACTCAATCCTCCTGCCTCAGCCTCCAGAGGTGCTAGGATTACAGACATATCCGCTGGTGTGTTGGCGGGGGGCGGGGCACAGGGTCCTGGGTCTCTCTGTGTAGCCCTGGGTGCTTTGGAACGCATTCTGTAGACTAGGCGGCCCTTCAGTTCACAGAGACCCACTGCCTGTGCCTCCTGAGTGCCTTTAGCTAGAATTGTCGTGCCCAGCCTGTATCCCTTTTTCTTGGCTTTCAGCTCCTTTTTGGCTCATTTGAGGCGGGGGTCTCATGTAGCCTAGGCTAGCCCTCCAACTTCTGTTAGCAGAAGATGACCTTTAAGTGTCTTTTTTCTCCTTTCTTTCTTTCTTTCCTTTATATATATATATGAGTACATTGTAGCTGTCTTCAGACACACTAGAAGAGGGCATCAGATCGCATTACAGATGGTTGTGAGCCATCGTGTGGTTGCTGGGAATTGAATTCAGAACCTCTAGAAGAGCAGTTAGTGCTCATAACCTCTGAGCCATCTCTCCAGCCCTGTCTTTTTCTTTCTTTTTCTTTTTCTTTTCTTTTCTTTTCTTTTTTTTTTTTTTTTTGTTGTTGTTGTTGTTGTTGTTTTTGTTTTTCAAGACAGGGTTTCTCTGTGTAGCCCTGGCTGTCCTGGAATTCACTCTGTAGACCAGGCTGGCCTCCAACTCAGAAATCTGCCTGTCTTTTTCAAGACTGGGTTTCCATGTGTAGCCTGGGACTCAGTATGTAGACCAGGCTGGCTCCCAATTCACTGATATGCTTGCCTCTGCTGAGATTAAAGGCGTGTGACCTTTAACTCTTGATCTGCTGGTCTCCATCTCCTTAATTCTGGGATGACAGACATAGGCCACAGAGCCTAGTTTATGCAGTGTGGGGTTGGGGTGGGAGAGTGAGGACAGGTGGTGGGGTCAGGGTTCCCGTCAGCTGGATAAGCACTCTGCCAGTGGAACATGTCCACCCCTCCAGCTCTGGCTTGCTTAGGTCTTCAACTGCTTTAGGTTTGGTTTTCTGTGACGCTTCATTCTAGAATCATAAACTGTTCGTGACCGGTGACTCTGCCCCAGCAGAGCAGCAGGCCAAGAGTGGCGGCTCATTCCTGTAAACCCCACACTGAGATGGAAGATCAGCAGCTGAGGCCACCCTGAGTTACGTATCTCGCTCTGCGGCAGCCTGGATACACAGTGAGCTCAGGGCCCGTCTGGGGTGCCGTGAAACTGTCTTTAATAACCAACAATCCAACTAAACCAAAATCATCTTTTCCAGATTCAGTAACACTTTTTGCTTAGAAGCAAATTTTCCTTGTTTAAGAGAAAATTGATCAGGCTGGTAGGGCAAGGGGGGAGGTAGGTGAATCAGGACCGGGTGTTCTGCTTTGCCAGAAGGGAGGCATCGAGGGGCAGAAGGAAGAGAGGGAGTGGGGAGGCAGGAGGGGAGAGACAGGAGAGCTCTCCAGAGAGATTTTAATAAGTCCTGTAATTACTCCACACAAGCAGATCTCCCTGTCTCTCCAAGTGTCAGGAAATCTACCCACACAAATGCCTTGCATGAGTGGGTTTAGGGATGGAAAAGAAGAAATTAGATTTCTACATCTGGTGGCCATTCTGGAACTCTGGAGTCTCTACTAGGAAGGAGGGACTGACAGGGCCAGGGAGATGACTCAGTGGTCTGAGTGTGTGCCATATACATATGAGGACTGGGGTTTGGATACCTAGAACCCACCTCAATGCCGAGTGTGCAGGACAGTTTATGTCTAATCCCGGCTTCTACCAACAGAGACAGGGCATCCCCAGAGCAGGCTGGCTAGCAGGACTAACCATATCGATGAGCTCTGGGTTTGACTGAGAGACCTTGCCTTACTGAGTAAGTAGAATATTGGTTGAGCATGATTCCCAACAGTCTTGGACCTCCATGTGCACATGCACACACACACACACACACACACACACACATACATACATATGAACATCACATAGAGATACATGAAGTTGGGGAGAAAATAGCAGACAAGAGCTGCAGCAGAACTTAATCTTAGATTAAGATCTTTAATCTTAGATCTTTAATCTTAGATTAAAATTCAAGGGAAACAATGGCCAGAGCCCCATGAGGTGGGTTCAGTTCAAGTCTCCCTATCGGCAGGTGTCAGACATCTTGGGAAGACAGACCAGTCTGTCATAGTCCAGTTTGGGGTCTAAGAGCTAAGGGTGGCTTGCTAGCTCGCTGGAAGCCCTGGGTTCCATCCCCAGCACCTCCCCACCAGATGTGGTGGTACACTCCTGAAATCCCAGCACTCAAGGGATGAAGACGGGAGAATCAGAAACTCATGGCCATCCTTGGCTACAGAGTGAGTTCAGGACTAGCCTAGAATACAAGAGACTCTGCCCACCGTCACCTCTCCAAACAAGAAGATAGCCTTAGGCAAGCAGCCTCCAGCAGAGGGTTGGGTTACCTCTGCTGACAGTTTGGCCTACTTCCTGCGGGTAAGCACATCTTGGAGTCTGTCCATGCCAGGTGGTCTGAAAGAGCGTAGCCTGGAGCCTCAGAAGGAGGCTGACATAGACTCAGCTAGGGAAAGAATGGTGTGTGTGTGGGGGGGGGGGCAGCAGGTCAGGAGAGAGGCTGGGAGGTTGGAAGTGTACTGTTGTCCCTGGAGGGAACTTTAGACAAAACCTGAACCAGGTCTGGAAGACACGAGTGGCTGCCAGGGGTGAAAGGCTCAGAAAACGGCAGTTGGGGAGTCGTGTGTGTGTGTGTGTGTGTGTGTGTGTGTGTGTGTGTGTGTGTGTAAGTTTGCCTCTTGTAGGAGAAAGATTTAAAAAAAAAAAAAAAGAGAACACATGTAAGCCCAGCATTCAGGAGGCGGAGGCAGGAAGGTCAGAAGTTCAAGACCAGACTGGGCTACATAAGATCCCATCTCAAAACAAATCAATAATCCTGGAGTTTGGCCCAGTGACACCGGCCTGCAGTCTTAACTACCTGAGAGACTGAGGTCAAAGGATGATGAGTTCAAGGTCAGGCTGGACTACTTAGTGAAACCCTTTGTCAGAAGCAAAACCAAAACCAGACAGAAATGAGCTAGGAACTCAGGAAAGCAGCCCCTACCCGAGAGCTGGCAAGAGGAGGAAGAACGACATTCTCCCAGATGCTGGGCTGCTCACTGGGCACCGGGGGAGACCAGAAGTTGCTGTTCCTGAATTCCTAAGAGACTCTTCCCAGCTCCTGGGAACTGGGCACCCCAACTTTCCTGACAGCTGTTATGACCAACTCCCAGGTGACCCGAGCTCCCTGGCTGCCCAGCTTACTGCTTGGATAAGAGAGCCCAGACAGCCTGGCTGCTCAGGCTCAGAGCCTTCCAGTTGTCACCTCCCCCGCAGCGCAGCCGGATGGCAGGGTCTCCTAACGCATCTGCCTGTTTACATTCTCTCCAATGAAAAGCAGCTTTGTTTATGGAAAAGAGCTATTTTGGTTCAGAGTCTTCTCTTCAGCCCCTCAACTCTGGCAGGCAGAATGGCTGCTGCGCTCTTGAGGGGCTGAGAACAGCGGAGCCCAGCTCCAGCCCCTGGGGAAGGTGCCCCTAGGCTCCCATAACGGGGAAAGAGTGTGGCGACCAGCTATAGGCATCCAGCAAAGCCAACAAAGGTCATGTCAACTTCGGAGTTCAACCCGGTCGAATGCAACCTTGTAGCTGACCTGGAGGGCACGGAGACCCTCTAAAGAACCCTGCCCTTTGGCCATCAGAAAATTGAAACAATGGTCCCTAAGGAATTGCAACATCCCAGGAGCCTCAAGCTGGAAGAAGGAAAAGGGCTGAACCCTGGAGCAGCCAGAGGAGGAACGTGTCTCCAGGAAGAGATTCTTCATAGTGCTGATAACTGGTCAGACCACCTCGTGGGGCAGACTGGAGCCAGCAATGGTCATCAGACATAACCGTGTCATCAGAAATGACTACACCTTGACTTGGGCTGCTTGACCATCAAGACCTCTCTAGTCCTGAACTCACTCCGTAGCCAAGGATGGCCATGAGTTTCTGATTCTCCCGTCTTCATGCCTTGAGTGTTGGGATTACAGGAGTGTACCACCACATCTGGTGGGGGAGGTGCTGGGGATGGAACCCAGGGCTTCCAGTGAGCTAGCAAGCCACCCTTAGCTCCAAGGGATGATCTTAGGATAATACCTCAGCGCCTTCAAAGAAGACAAGCCAGGCTAGGTGTTGGGTAGATGTATAGCGGCTCAGTAGGGGAGAGGTTCTTGTGACTCACACCTAGGTTTCCCTTATAAGGCTTTTATTTTTATTTATTTATTTGGTTTTTCGAGAGGGTTCCTCTGTATAGCAAGGTTTTTATTTTTAAAGCATATTTTTTTTTATTCCTTATTGTGTATGTATGTCTAAGTGCAGTCGTGCATGTGCCGTGGAACTCACATGGAGGTCAGGGAACAATTTTTGTTTTGGAAATTGGTTTTCTCTTTTAGATTTTTTAACCTTCCCCCCTCCTTGTCCCCATGGTGTGTGTGTGTGTGTGTGTGTGTGTGTGTGTGTGTGTGTGTGTGTCTGCGGGAGTATGCATATGTGATGTCAGGAGTCTTTGGACATCGCTCTTTCGACCTTATTCATTGCGGCAGGGCCTCTCAATCAAACTCAGAGCTCACGGATGTGACCGGTCTCACTAGTCTGCTCTCTATGGGGATCCAGTGCTCTCTGTGGGGATCCAGTGCTCTCTACTCTTGAAGGCTGGAGTTATAGGGAGGCCGCTAAACCTAACTGAGCACTTATGTGAGCTCAGATCCCACACTTAAGCCACCTCCCCAGGCCCCTCCCCTTCCCACCCCTTTTCATCTCTTGTTTCCATTGCTACTGTCTACTCCAGGCTACCTGGCCTCACCTCTCCCTGCTGCTGCGGCACCTGGCTTCTGTGTGGGTTCCACAGAGGCAACTTGGGTCATCAGACCTGTGCTGTGAGCTCTTTCATGGGCTGAACCATGGACCTATCATTGATTTGGTCTCATTAAGTTCCCCAGGCTAGCCTTGGGAAGCTACTGTGTAGCCCAGGTTTTGAACTTCGGGTTTTTTTTTTTCCTTCAGCTTCTCAGTAGCTGGGATAATTGTCCTGTGCCCCCATGCCTGTCTCTGTGAATCAGTACCAAAGCCCTTGCAATGCTTTACACTGGAAGAGACTTTATTGGCGACAAAGAAGGATGTTCGTGGTGGCATTCATGGGACAGAGGCCAGGTGTCTTAGTAGGGTTACTATTGCTGCATGACCAAAACAACCTGGTGAGAAAAGGGTTAATCTGGCTTACACTTCCACATCACTGTTCATCACTGGAGGAAATCAGGACAGGAACTCAAGCAGGGCAGGTTCCTGGACACAGGAGCTGATGCAGAGGCCATGGAGGGGTGCTGCTTACTGGCTTGCTCCTCATGGCTTGCTCAGCCTGCTTTCTTATAGAACCCAGGACCACCAGCCTAGGGGTGGCACCACCCACAGTGGGCTGGGCCCTACTCCATCAATTGCTAATTAAGAAAATCCCCTAAAGGCTTGCCTACAGCCTGTAGGGCATTTTCTTAATTAGGTTCCCGCCTCTCAGATGACTTTAGCTTGTATCAAGTTGATATAAAACTAGCCAGCACCCTAGGGTGGTGGTGAGCACCAGAGTAAACAAGTTACCATAGGTGGCTGGCCCGGTTCCATTCTAGGGCCCACAGTGGCTCGTGTACCTCCTGAGTGGTCACCCAAGCAGGGTTGTTGAGCTGCTAAATTAACCTCTTGGCTTAACAGCTCTTTAGAGCAGCAGTTCTCGGCCTGTGGGGTCGAGACACCTTTGGGGAGGGGTCACAGACATTCTGCATATCAGATATTTGCATCCTTTTTCATAGCAGTAGCAAAATTATGTTATTGAAGTTATGAAATAGTAGCAAAATAATGTTATTGTTGGGGGTCACCACAACATGAGGAACTGTATTAAAGAGTCGCAGTGTGAGGAAGGCTGAGAACTGATGATCTAGAGGCTCCCTGGGGAATGGGCTAATTTTGGAGTTTATGGCTGGACCATAAGACTGAAACTAAAAACTGAATTTGAGCCAAAAGAGGGAGAAAATTCATCCTCTACCTAATGTGCTATATGCTATGGGAAGTAGTCTGTGAAGGAACCACAGAAGGTTCTAGAATAAGATGAGACTTTCTCTCCTGCATTGATGCCATATAATAGTCGTGTTTCACTTGCTCCGGGCTATGTCTGAAGGAAGGTGATGCTATTACATCAGGATTACAGAGGAGCAACCAAGGCCCAGGAGGTGAGAGGGTCCACTCCAAGGCAGAGTGTATCCATCACACCAAGATCTCAGCTCCTGACGAGAGAAAATAAGACACTGGACTCCTTTGCCCAGGGAAGGAATCAGGAACCCAGTGATGTGGAGAATACTTGTCCCCAGTGAGAGCTTGCTGGTGTGTGGCTTGCTGGTAAGTGCCTGCCTAGAATCTCTTAGTGACGGCCTATAGGCATCAATGGGCAATGGTAGTGTATTTGCCTATCATCCACAAGTTTCCATCCCCAGGACCACAGACAGACAGACAGACAGACAGACACACACACACACACACACACACACACACACACACACGAGAGTGGAAGAATGATTAGTATTGTCCCACCCAATGAAAGCTCTCCTGCCTTTCTCCCCCTCCGTTTAGCACCCCCCCCCATCAAATCTTGTGTCACAGCTGATCTGATTGGATAATTCTGAGCCCAGACGTGGCTTCCTGTAGGAGGCTACCAGGTTCTTTATTTTTATATGTACACTGTAGCTGTCTTCAGACACACCAGAAGAGGGCGACAGATCTCATTACCGATGGTTGTGAGCCACCATGTGGTGCTGGGATTGAGCCATCTCTCCAGCCCGGCTACTGGGTTCTTACAGCCTTCTTCAAGTGTCAGTTCTTTGGAATATCCATGAAGACATGGTGGCGACTAGCTCCAGACACAAAGGAGCCCCAGTGGAGACCGACGTGCCCGCTCTCCTCCAAAGAAATGGGATCAGGTCTGAGCCATGATTCACAACCTCTGCCCTCATGAGGTCATTGGAGACCTCCTCCCCCACAGGGCTGGGGAAGGGACAACTAGCCCTCCTCCCTCAGGCAGGCAGAAAGGCGGGGCCTGATATCTGTACCCTCATCTAACTACCCCCAGAGGTAATTGCTCTGGATTTTCTCTGACACCCTGAGATTTCTCTCCAGGGCTGTGCACTGGCCGAGCCCAACTCACCCTAAGGAGCCAGAGCCTGGAGGCAGCGTGATTGCTAAACCCGGACAGTTGCCCCGTATCCCGCCACGACGTGCCCAAGTTTTGAGACAGTGTGAGTTTATGACGCGTCCCATTATGTCTCTTGCACAAACACAGAATGTTGAAATACCCAACGGATGAGGACACTGTTGAAATAACCTGTCGTCTCAGCACTTTCCCTGTCATTAGCCGGTCGTTCCAACCCTCAGCGCGCCTTTACGGCAGCGGCAGGGAGGGGGGCTGCGCTGAGAGGATGGAGCTGGGGTGGGAGGCTTGGCGTGTCCAGGGCAGCAAGCTAGCAGGCAGCCTATAGAGAATGCTGCCAGATGTGGTGGTTCAGCCATATCAGCCCAGTAAATCCAGAGGCTGAGGCAGAGGATGGCAAATTTCAGGCCACCTGGGCAACTCAGTAAAAACCTGTCTCAATTTAAGAAGTGTGAAGGAGTGGTAGACATGTGACATGGTGTTTACCTGGTTTCTGTCAGTTAGGTGCTGGGGGGCCAAGTTTAGTGGTAGAGTACCTCTTCCCATGATCCTCAGGGGAAGGGCTGTGGCCGTGGCTGTTGGTTAGTGATATCTCGCAGAGGGGTCTGCAGGCCCGGCTCAGCAGTAGGGTGCCTAGCACCGGCAAAGCCTTGGATACAATACTTAGTACCCCCAAGTGGGCTTAGTGCCTAGCACTTAGAGGTACTGGACATTGAGCCCAAGGCCCTGGGCATGCTGGGTAAGTATTTGAACCTTGAGCCAAGCCCCAGCTTCTGTTTTGGAGATAGAAATGTTCCAAGATGCTCAGGCTGGTTTTGAATTCTAATCCTCCTGCCTCAGCCTTCCAACTGTGGGGATTACAGAAATATACCAAATTACCCAACTACCTCCAGTTTCTCTTTCTTGCCCACATTACGTATTGGCTTGTTGAAAATTGAGAAAAGAGCAATTTCTTCTGCACCTCCCAACCCCTAGCTTTCAAAATTAACAGACAACGATGCTGTAACGATCACCGAATGTGTCAGGAAGCTGAGAGTCTGTGGGCTTTATTTCCACTGTTGGCCTCCTTGGATTCCAGAAAGGAGGCCTCAGATCTTTTCTATCTCGGTATCTTTTTGGTGTTCTTGTTCATCTAAAATGTTATTTTATTCATTTGATTTTAAGGCTCATTAATTAATTAATGGTGTGTGTGTGTGTGTGTGTGTGTGTGGCTCTTAACTACCCGGTATGGGTGCTGGGAACCAAACTCAGGTCCTTTGCAAGAGCTGTGTACTTTCTTAACCACTGACCCATAAGTCCTGCCCAATGTTTATTTTTAATTAGGAGACAGTCCAGCTGGAGAGACAGCTCTGAGGTCAAGAGCACTGACTGCTCTTCTGGAGGTCCTGAGTTCAAATCTCA